>NC_141995.1:10429016-10666516 GCF_049901715.1 Pseudonaja textilis
TAAACAATAAATCAGACAGGTCCCTATGTAAAGCAGGAGCGTCCAACCCTGGCAACTTTAAGACTTATGGACTTCAACTCTCAGAATTTTCCAGCTAGCCATGAATTCTGGGAGTTGAAATCCACAAGTCTTAAATTTGCCAAGGTTGGACACCCCTGATGTAAAGAATTGAATTCAATAAGAATAGAACTGGAAGATACCTTAGAAGTCTTCTAGTCCAACCCTCTGCCCAAGCAGGAAACCCTATATAATTTCAGATAAGTAGCTATCTAGTCTCTTCTTAAAATCCTCCAGTGATGAAGCAGCCATAACTTCTGAAGACAAAGTTGTTCCACTGGTTGATTGTCCTCCCTGTTAGGAAGTTTCCAAGTTGTTTCTCTCCTTGATGAGTTTCCATCCATTGTTTCTTGTCTTGCCTTCTGGTGCTTTGGAAAGTAAGTTGACCCCCTCTTCTTTGTGGCAGCCCTTTCAAATACTGGAATATTGCTATCATGTCACCCCTAATCCTTCTCCTCTCTAGACTGGTCATATCCAGTTCTTGCAACCGTTCTTTATACGTTTTAGTTATATAAAGCAGTGGCCCCCAACCTTTTTTGAACCAGGGACCGGTTTCAGGATTATTTATTCTTCCACAGACCGGTACCTGAGTAACGTGAGACTCCACCACCATCGGGATGGTTCTTCGTTCGAAGCCGCCCACCCCCTTCAACGAAACTGAGGTGTGAGCACCCAAATGCCGCTTTCCAACTGAAAAACCGGAAGCAACCGAAAACCCGGAAGTGCTGTCGAAACAAGATGGCGGCACCCAAGCTTTGCAGCCTGGTAAAAAATGATCCATGGACCGGTACCGGTCCAGGGACTGGTGGTTGGGGACCCCTGATATAAAGACAAAATGAATGTTTTCATCTCTAGGCCTTTAATATTCTTAGTTGCTCTTCTTTGCACTTTTCCCAAAGTTTCAACATCTTTTTTTGTAATGCGGTGGCCAAAACTGGAGGCAGTATTCCAAGCACGGTCTTACTAAGGATTTATAAAGCGGTACTAACACTTCACTAAGGATCAGGAGTTTCCAAAGTTTGGAACTGACTGATGAGGAAGCTGGGTCCACTGCCTGATGCACAGATGTGCAGAAGGCAGAGGAAAGGAGAGCAGTGGAAATCCGTGGGCCAGTCCTTGAGACGGAAGAGCCGCCACTGCTAGCGAAGCCCCATTCTAGCTCTGGGGATAAAAGGCAGGGGGCAGAGATGAATAGATGTGGCAGACAACTATTTATCTCCCTGTTGGACAGACTGCATTGAAAGAGAAACTTTTTGCTAGCGATGCTGCTGCTCCTAATAAACTGATTTAAAATACAGAGGGTTTGATGTGTTTGAAACAGAACAGAATAGGTATAAGTCGAGGACCACCTGTCCCTGATCTTCTGCTGGAAGAAATAGCCTTCCGGGTTCAGTTCCAAGTGGGGAAGAAAGACACTGGAAACATGGTGACTGCTTGGAAAGATGGTTTAATGGTGGACAAGATCACATGCCTTGGGTGAAGAAAGAAGGACGGATATGCTGAGAGTGCAATTGTTTCATATCCCCTGTTGGGATTTGAATTTGAGCTTGTATTCTGATTGGTTGTCAGACTCCCATGGCACCATGCAGGGGCAACTCTGTAGGTTGTCCTGAGTCCCAGGCTTGGTTGAGCCTTGCTGGGTGATGATGTAATAAAAGGGCTTTGGGCAATTCTTATTTTAGCTTTACCTGGAGATCTTTGTTATGTAAAATAGACTGGCCTAGGCCAGAGTAATGACCCGTTAGCAAAGGTGAGTTTTTGCCTCTCTTTCTACTTTTCTTTTTAGCGGAAATATTCTGCTTTTTTAGTATATCCCAAAATATTTCATTTTCCTAGGAAAGGGGTAGGTTTAAACTTCCGACACTCCCCAAGGTTTTCTAGCTACACGTACACCTGGGTTGCAGGTGTAACCCCCTTATCCCAGGCACACTTGCCACTCCCCCAATTAAGCAGACACAATCTCCAAATGGCAAGCCTCATTTGGGCAGGCCAGCTGCTGGCAGCACAGCCTTGGCAAACCGTGCGCCCATAAAGTGCCTGAATGCGCTCCCCGTCTTCCCTCCCAGCCATTATGCCATATCTGTCTTCTTACAGGGGACCAGCCGCGAGGTGAAAGGTGAAAATAAACTTCTCCGAGCATCAATGAAAACCAAGGAAAGACAGGCTGGGAAAACACCTGATATTTTTTTTTTTTTTTGAAAAGCCAGAGATAATGGGGCAGCCTACAGAGAAATCTGCTGGGGTTTTGTTTTTTTTTTGGCCTCCATCTGTCCACTCAGTGGCACACACAAAGCATTTGCAGTAGGAGTAGAGAAGCTATTAAGTTATTAGCCAGATTCCTAGGGACATTTTAAATACCCCCCACCCACACCCACCCACCCCCAAAAAGGAAAAAACACAGCCATGCACAAAGAATTCAAAAGGCTGGCTTGCTTCTGGCAGCAGCTCAGAACAAAGGAAGCTTTCAAAAGCCCCCATTCTCCTCCCCAAGGATGAAGCCAGTAAACAATAAGAGAAAGCAAAACTTGGCCCTATGGGGAATAGAGGACACGCAGAGGGGGGCCTTCCCACCCTGTGGACACGCGCACGCACACACACACCCCTTCCCTTCTGCTAATCCCTCTTTTCAAAATGCCAGAGGAGATTTGCATGAAAATAAGGGAAGGCAGCAGGCAAAAGATCTTGAAAAAGTCACACTGATCCCTGGGAGCAGCTGTTCAACCAGGGGATTGGATTCTTCCCTGCGCAAAATAGGTCAGGAGGGGCCTCTGAAGGAAAGCCTTCCACGTGCCATAACAGATGAAGGAAAGCCATGGGGGTTAATGCAGCAAAACTAGGACCCTTAAGAAAGATCCTAGAAAGAAACAGGAAGGAACCAGTCTGAGAATGCTTTGGAAGGAAAAGATACTTTAAAGAAAATTTAAAAAAAGACCGAGGGAGAGAAAGAAAGGGAGGAGGAAGAGGTAATGTAGAAATTAATAGAGGAGAATATTTGCAGGTCAGGGATGAATTGCATGGTCCTTGGTGCTTTCTGAGCTTGGTTCTTTGCCTGCAGACATTTCTTTACACAGCCAGGTAACATCATCAGGCGCAAGGGAGTGTGGAGTTTCCTCCCCAAACAGTAGCTTTCACTGCCTGTGTTGGTGGGCGGGTTGGTTTTCTCTTTGATTAGGATTTTTTGTTGTTGTTGCTTGATTGTTTGTCTGGTATTAATCCCTGCTTATCTGGTTGTAGGCCGTTGGAGAAGTTGTGTTCAGGTCTTTTTATTTCCTTCTTAGCTTTTATTTAGCTTTTTTATTGTCTCTGATGATGTTACTTAGTTGTATCATGAAACGTCTGCAAGAAAACAACCCAGCTCAGAGAACACCAAGGACCCCTCGATTTAGAAATAGATCAATTCTTAGGCATGGTGGCACTTTTCAACTGTCCAAGGATGTGTCTCCTCTATCTGGTGCGCTGGAGATTAAAAGGCAAAACAAACCACAATAAAAACAGTCCCAGATAAACCCAGCCAAGAGTAAAAATAATGCCATGTATAAAATCGAAGGAAAAGCCTCCACGAGTCAACCAGGTAGAGATCTGAAGGTGCTAAAAGCCCTCCTTAAAATGGTTAAGGGTTGTCGCTAAGAGCTTCCCACCCATCTATCCCCATGGCAAGGCATACAAACCTGCTCCTGCCCCTCTTAGCTGACTTGTCCCTGCCTACCAGAACCCACATCTTCCAAACAATGGTTAAGTGAAGGCATTAAGAGATGGTGGCCCATATAGGATGTATGAACCAATCCACGGGTGAATTCACGTATTATCCAAGCCAAATATTTACGCTGCCACTTACGTATAACATCCCAAAACTGTTCTGACCCAGGCTTCGTAAACCGTAATTATCCACAAACTTGTTTTAAAAACAAAACCTATTTTATTGCAATTCTGGGAATTGTTTTCAATCTCAGCTGGAATAAATCTCAAACAGTCCTCCAAGATAAGCACCGACCTTTCACTTCTGTGAAGTGCTGCCAAAAACAGAAGTATCAAATGAACTAGAAAAGAAACCAACCAAAGTACAATAAAAACCAACCGAAGTACAAAGAACTTCAAGGATGAACCGGAACCGATCAAACTACTTTGCTTCCTGCAAAGGATTCGCCATCTTGGCCTGTCCTTTATCTGTTATGGGAGGGGCAATCACCTCCCAGCCTTACTCCCGAGTCACCCCTTTTGTCTCAGCTGCTCTCGCCTTCTAGCAGCTCTGTGCACATGCGCACTGGGAACAGGCTCCCCTGGCTCCTCTGCCTCGCTGCTGCCAGACTCCAAAGGCTCTGAAGACTGCACCCCACTCCCAAATGGTCCTGGCCCCATCCCTGCATCGGACGCAGGACCCTCGTCCCGAGTCCTCTCCAGACTCCCTGACTGGTCCCCTTTCTTCCCCTCTGTCCCACTCTGCTGCCATCTGCACCGTCTGCCGATGAACCACAACACAAACCAGTTAATACAGGTAGTCCTCAACTTACGCCCACAACTGAGCCCAACATTTGTGTCGTTAAGTGAGTCTCTTGCCCCATTTTGCGACTTTTCTGAACACATTTGTTAAGTGAATCCCTGCTGCTGTTGAATTAGTTAACATGGTTGTTAAGTGAACCTGGTTTCCCATTGAATCCGCTAGTCGGAAGGTCACAAAAGGGGATCCCATGACCCCGGGATATTGCCACCGTCATAAATATGCATCATGGGGATGCTGCAATGGTCCTAAGTGTGAAAAATGGTCATAGGTACCACTTTTTTCAGTGCCGTTGTAACTTTGAGTGGTCACTAAACGAACATAAGTCGAGGACTTCCTGTAGAGTGTGTCAGGGCTTCTTCAGTGATGATGGTGTATCTTGTTTATTCACCATGGTTGGTTACTGAGAGGACTGCACCGTGCTTCATTTGAAATAGACCAATGTTTCCCAACCTTGGTGACCTTTACGATGTGTGGACTTCAACTCCCAGAATTCCTGGGCTCAGGAATTTTGGGAGTTGAAGTCCACAGGTCATAAAAGTTGCCATAATTGCTGACCCCTCTGCTGGAAGGACTTACATACAGCACTAATCATCCTCCAAAGACCCTGGAAAAATTCAGCCAGCTATTTATTTTGTTACAAAGGAAAAGCTCAGGTGATTTGTGGACTGAATTAATTGGAAAGGCCTACACAATAGATCTGCGAATATCCAAAGACAAGCAAGACATGCCCTAACTCATGGGATGCGTAGCCATCTGAGGCCGGTGTCTTACCAACTCATTATTTATGACCAAGCAGCTGGCAAGGAAGCCAGTTTCAAACAATAGCCCATCTTGAAGCAAAGGCACGAGCTTCACATCTGCATTTTCTGCCTATTATCTCCATTCAGATCCCTGATGTTGACTTTATTTGGTTCCTTCTTTGAACCCAAAGTGGAAAGATTTCTAAGGGGTTGAGAACTCAAGTTACCCTAAACAGCAGCTTGTTTTAACTAGTCTCCATAGTAGATATTATTGGCAGCTCAGGGTTGAACTGATGATGTCGCCTAGTTTGGTAATTAAATGTCTGCAAGAAAACCACCAAGCTCAGAGAGCACCAAGGACCGCACAGTTTAACTCGTCTGTTGACAAGTTGTCTGCATTTATACAAGATGCTAAGCCAAACAAATCAACTATATTCAGCTTGTGCATCTAAGCCAAGGGTCTTCAAACTTGATTGGTTTTAACACTTGTGGACTTCAACTCCCAGAATTCCTGAGTTAACATGACTGGAGGAAGAATTCTGGGAGTTGAAGTCCACAAGTCTTAAAGCTGTCAAGTTTGAAGACCCTGATCTAAGCAGAAGTAAATCCTGCAAAATTAATGAGAGCGCTTCCAATATCTGGTAGAGGCAGATATTTCTCTCTCTGGGTAACACTGAGAATATATCTGCTGAATGAAACTCCGCATTGGTGACAGGAAAGGCATCCGGCCATTAAAACACTCTACTAGCTCTATTCAGTTGCTCAGACTCCACCTGGCAAGGAAGTATGGGGTCGTTAAATGAAGATGATGATGATCCGCTGAATGATAAGATAATGTTTTATTGTCCTTTTTTTGGTGAACACACATTAAATGCTCTGTAAGGAATGAACACACACGAGAAGCTACACATTCTGTTTTTTGCAGAATTCTATCTCTTACTATTTGCAACTACTGCTAATCAAAGCTACTGTCGGGCTAATATGCCGAATATGCCTTGCAGCAAGTCAGCTGGCCATGTCACCTTATCTCCGCTGCTGCCGGATCTGTATTTCTGCTTGTGTGCTGGCAGATGGCTTTGGAATAACTCAGCAGAGCTGAGGATGGATTCTGCAACAACTGCAGGGCTGCAGGATGGATTCTGCAACAATTGCGGGGCTGCTGGAACTGACTATTGATGTGGTGCATATTGTCAAAGGGGGTTGGGGCACATATAGGTGGTAATTAGGACTTAGGTTAAAACATGGTGAAGGTGGCACCAGGTGGGGATCAGTTAGTGAGGGTCGGAACAGGGTAGGGATGTAGACATGTTATAGGGTTAATAGCATTTAGGGATAATGGGTTAGGCTTGGCCAGAATTAGAACTGTGTACAGGCCTGGGTGTGGTGGGGTATGTCTCATGATAATGGTGATAAAAGGAAAAGGAACAAACTCAAACCCAACTCTAACCTTGACTGGCTTTGAGCCATTCTTGCCTGATTATTTGAGTATTTGCTGTTTTGATGCTATACTGAATAAACCATCATTGTCCTAAAGAGGAGCTGGAGTTTGGATTCATTTAAAGACAAATCTTCAATACTCCAGGACTGGCTGAGAGCTACTTAAAACTCTGGTTTGTTTTTAAAAGGTCTGCCTCAGAGGCCTGTTTCACCTGAAATCCCTCCCTCTAGCCAGAAGATGAGCAATTCGTGCTCAAATTTAAAAAAACAAACAAACCCAGTTCATTCTTAGCTTGGCATTAGGTGTGAAGAACGTCACTGCTCCCGTCACTAATTAAATGGTCGTACATGGCCAGATTTTAAAAATTCTCATTAAGAAGGGGAGTGGTAAATTTTTAAGAGCCTACTTCTTTAAAATGTTTTTTAAATGTTAATATATCTTTTTTAAGCTGGAGAATTATTCTATAGATCAGCAGCCCTCAAACCTTTGGGCACCAGGGAGGGGCTACCACAGAGAGGAGGAAGGGGTCAAGCTATTTTCCAAAGTACCTGACGGCCAGGCAAGGAATAATGGATGGAAACTGATCAAGGAGAGATTCAACCTGGAAATAAGGAGAAACTTTCTGACAGTGAGAACAATCAACCCATGGAACAGACGTTGCCTTCAGAAGTTGTGGGAGCTTCATCCCTGGAGGCTTTCAAGAAGAGACTGGACTGCCTTCTGTCAGAGATGGCAGAGGGTCTTTGCTTGGGCAGGGGGTTGGACTAGATGACCTACAAGGTCCCTTCCAACTCTGTTAATCTAATCTAATTTTCTGGAATTGACTGGTTCTGTGGAGAGAGTTTTTTCCGTGGACCAGAGGGGACGTGGTTTCATGTGCTGCCTGCATGCCACGGGTGGGCTTTGCTTGTTTGCGTGGACCAGTTTCTGGCCTGCCATGGCTCACTGCTGCTGCTCCACAGACTGGGGATTGAGGACCCCTCCTATAGATTTCTTGCTTGGACAACATCTAGGCTGCTGAGCTCTCCTTTTCTCATCCCCATTAATTCTGCCTTAAAAAAACAGACTCAAGGAAATATTTTAAAGATGTATTGTAGTGAAACTTTTGCAACCATCCAGTTGAAATTTTGCAGGATTAGTGGCAGCCTCTAAGGTGTTTGCCTTCCCTATCATTTTCGCCCCATTCTGCCAAACAAACAAGAAATGAAACCCTTGAAAGCATTCTGACATATTCCCTTCAGAGCTTATTGTTGAATCTTCCATTAAAATGGATCAATTCGACTCTAATCCTATCACCTCTGAATAGCAGAATTGAAACAAATCCTAGCTGACTTGCACAATACTGTGATTCCTCTTGTCTTCTGGCAGGACCTTGGCAATACTAGGCATGTGGTTCTTATGGAAGTGGGAAGCACCCCGAGAAAAGCACCAAAACAGAGGGGTGGGAGAGTCCTAAAGGAAGAGCCACTGGAGCAGGAAGCAAAAGGTATCCGGCTTTCGGTATTCCTTTGCAAAAAAGAAAAGTGGCAATTTCAATTCTGGGCTGTGTCTGCTCCTTTGCTAAGATAAAACTTCCGTTTTGCTTTTTTTTTTTTTACAAAAAAATAAAATAGGAAAACAAGGATGAAAATGCAAAACGTTGCATCGTGTCAATCCGGGGCTCTCCAAACTTGGCAACTTTTAAGATTTGTGGACTCACTCCCAGAATTCCCCAGCTAGTGAGGAATTCTGGGAGTTGAAGTCCACAAGTCTTAAAAAGTTGCTGAGTTTGGAGAGCCCCGATGTAAATAATCAAAAACTCTCAAAAATACACATGCCCTGGGTACCCACAGCCATAACTCTTATGGGTTTGGTGAATCTGTATCCTCATGATATTTCTGTAGGTTAGTGAAAAGCAATGTAAAATGAATTTCCAGCTGCGCTAAGATAGCATGAAGATTCAAGGAGTTTAGGGATGAAAGAAAGAAAACATACCGAGTTTATTTATCTAATTTACATACCACTTTTATTATTTTGATAAATAACTCAAGGCCACGGACATACTTAATACTCCCGTCTTCCTCATGCATGTAGTCCTTTGACTTACAACAGTTCGATTAGCAATCGATCCAAATTACAACCACACTGAAAAAAGTGACTTAGGACTGTTTTTCACACTTACAACGGTTGCAACATCAAAATTCAGGCGCTTGGCGAGTGACTCATATTTATGACAGCTGTAGTGTTCCGGGATGATGTGTTCCACTTTTGTGACCTTCTGACAAGCAACGTCAATATGGAAGCCCAGATTCACTTCACAACCGTGTTGCTAACTGAACAACTGCAGGGATTCACTTAACCACTGTGGCAGGAAAGGTTGTAAAATGAGGCACTTAACAACGGTCTCACTTAGCAACAGAAATTTTGGGCTCCATTGTGGTCGTTAAGCAGGGGTGGGCTTCAAAAATTTAAGCAACGGGTTCTCTGCCCGGTTGCGGAGTGGGCGTGGCCATGGTGGGCGTGGCCTAGTCAGCCTCCTGCACCGCAGTTGCGGGGGGGGAAGCGTTTTTCACCTTCCCCAGGCTCCAGAGGCTTTCCTTGAGATTCCAGGAGGGCGAAAACGGCCTCCCTGGGCTCTGGAGGCTCCCTAGAAGCAAGAAACAGGCCCATTTCCGGCCTTCCCCAACTTCCGGGAGCCCCGGTTTTTGCCCTCCCCCCGAGCCTCCATGCGTGCCCTGCACTTACCTGCATCCAAAATGGGACGCGTGGGGACTCCTGGGAGGGGTGGGCAGGGCGGGACCAGCCAGGAGTGGGATTTGGGGGTTCTCCAAATTGCGCAGAATCTTAGCAAACCCCCAGCATCCCATCCTGAGCATAAGTCAAGGGTTAAGTCAAATCTGTGTCCTCCTTCCTTCTCCTATTCTAGAGTTCCACGTTCAGTGAAATCTCTTCTGATTACACCAACGCTCATCCCCACAGTGGAGCTTGGCCAAAAGGAAGAGGATGGATCGAAGGAAAAAGAATGAACTGCACATTCTCCAGCAGCTGGATTATTTCAGTTTTTATCTGCCAGCAATTCTCATGTTGCAACTCTAGGTGCCGAACTCTCCGCTCAAAGCTTCAGTCTTGCAAGCAATCGGCCTTATAAAACCGACGGATTTAAAGGAACGTGTTGCATGGGCACCAAAGAAACACAGAAAAAGAAAACAAGCGATTGGGCTCTCTGTTTAAGAAAGAGATGCCCGTGCTATTGGTGGAGAAATTGAATTATATTTTTTTTTAAAGATGAGTAAGAGGAGCCTTAACTTTTAACCTGCTTATTCAGCCCCGTTTCCAACATGCACACCCACACGTTTCAAGGGCTCTCTGGAAAACAAAAATGCCTCACGCCACGCACCGACCTGAATCACTCTTGCAAAAAAGATCTTGCTCTCTCGACTATTTCGGAATTTAAACTCACAAGTTAAACAAGTCTCCCCGGCTCCAGTCTTGCCTTCTAACCCAAAGCGCAATGCAGACATTTTCATTATTTCATTATCTGCCAGGAACAGATCCTTCCGTCCTACTAATAAATCTCTCTATCAGCTGTCAGCTTCCTTCTCGAGCAACAAATCCAATCCAGATCAGTACAACAGAATGAGACCCAGCAAGGATGTCTTGGTCTTATCGAATGACCAAAAAGGCGCAAGACTGCAAGGCAGGAGAAAAAGGAGAGAAAAGCAGGTGAAAAATCTCAGTGAAAAATTTCCTCTTCCAAGCCTTTCTCTCTGCCCCTCCATGTCACAACCGGACATTCCACGTTGCCACTCAATCTGTGCCTGAGATAAACAACCTGACCTAAATCTATCAAACTATGATCAGTTCGACTGTGGAGTTTGGAGCTCTTTTGAAACCCTTTGCCGCTTCTGATTTCTCTTGGTTTTTTTTTTTCAACCAACGAAAATGTGGATTTTTGCACACTTTACCGTGCCTTGGGATAAGAATGCCATCTCTCTTTGGCAGCCTGACAAAGATGGTTGTAGTAGTACTGCTGGAACAAAAACAAACTGTTTTTTATCTGTTCTGCAGTAGTTTGACAGTGTCAGGAACAATACGATTATTCTAGGGCCGTGATGGCAAACCTATCTCACATGTGCCGGAAGTGGCACACAGAGCCATCTCTCCGGGTAGGACAACCAATGCCCATTGCTCTTCTGGATTCCGGCATGTGCATGCGCACCGGCCAGATGGGTCTTTGCGTGCACAGGAGCACCGGAAACCAGAAGAGCAGTTCCCCTGGCATGCATGCATATGGCGGCCAGCTGGTCTTTATATGCGTGGGAGCGCCAGAAACCGGATGAGCAGCTCCCCAGAGCGCATGCACTTGCTGGCCAACTGGACTTTGTGTGCACAGGAGCACCGGAAACCAGAAGAGCAGCTCCCCTGGCACGCATGCGCACGACGGCCAGCTGGTCGCCATGTGCGTGGGAGCACTGGAAACTGGAAAAGCAGCTCCCTGGAGCGCATGCTATTACAGCTTCTTGTGGGGTGCACTGGCACGAAGCTGAAAGCACCAGCCTGAGGATGATGAGTGGGACCTCGCCGAAATGTTGCCAAGATCTTATACGGGAAAAGACCCGAACACACCTAGACCTACATACCTGTACCCGTGAAAATCTACGAAAACAAACATATGTAGGTCTAGGTGTGTTTGGGTCTTTTCCCGTGTAAGATTAAGAGTATCTTGGCAACGTTTCAGCGAGGTCCCACTTGCCATCCTCAGGCTGGTGCTTTCGGCTTCGTGCCAGTGCAAGCAGTGTGTGATCGGAGCTGCCGTCTCACTATAAATACTGGTGGTGGGGGCTGGTGTGCTGGGCTGGTTGGCTGCGCTGCTGCCTCTTGATTGGTTGATGGAGTTGATGTTGGTATAATGGGCTGTGTGATAGCCTTGTGAGTTTTGTTGTGGAGATATCCTGGATTGTGTGTTGTAATCTCCTGGGTTGTTTGTTTCGTAGTGATCCTTTTTCCATTAGCCTCTCGTGTTTTAACAGCTTGGGTAATGGGTTGTGTGATGACCTTGTGAGATTTATTGCTGTGGTATCCTTGGTCTTGTGCTGTGATATCCTGGGTCATCTGCTGTGTTGCAACTTTTTGAGTTCTTGTGGTATAATTTCCTGGGTTTTCTGATGTGATATCCTGAGCGGGTGGCTGTGATGTAGCATTCTGGGTTTTAGTCTGGCTTTGAGTTTGGGGTCTGGGTCTGTGTTCTTGGCGTGTGTCAGCTTGTTTGGTTTTGGGGTCGGGGGGTGAGACAGCTGGCAAAGCAGCCATGGTCTGTTTTCTGGATGGTGGTTGTCCTTCATTTATAGGATGGGCTTGGGCCTGGGACTGATGAGGGGGATTGGCGGTGGTGTCCCATGTTGTTTCGGGTCTGGTGTTGGTTTTCGTGGCTGGGACTCGTTTGTTGGTGAGGGCTAGCTTCCAGATGTCTGGTAGGCGGGAGGTATCGTCCTGTCTATTCGTGTTATGGGGGTGTTTCTCTATTTCAATGGCTTCCCTGATTATTCTCTTGCTGGAGTGTTCAGTGTTGGATATTAATTTGGTTCCTTCAAAATTAATTTCATGTCCTGTGGCTTTAAGATGCTGGAAGAGGGAGGAAGTATTTTCTTCTCTTCTGACTGCGTTTTTGTGTTCTGCGATGCGTGCATTTATTCTCCAGTTGGTTTGTCCAATGTATGTGGCTGGGCAATTGTTGCATGGTATTTTATAAACTCCTTGGTTTTCTAGCTGGATCTTGTCTTTGGGGTTTCTTTGGATGTTGGCTATTTTTTGGTCAGTGCCAAAGGCTGTCCTGATATTGTGTTTGTGGAGAATTTTGCTGATTTTGTCTATCGTGCCGTTGATATATGTGTGTGTGTGTGTGTATGGATCTTTGGTTATTCGGGTTTTCTCCCGCGTAAGATTGGAAGTATCTAGGCAACGTTTCGATGAAGTCTCATTCATTATTTTCAGGCTTGTGTCTTCAGCTCTGTGCTTCTCAAAGGGAGAGAGAGCACCTCTGAGAAGCACAGAGCCGAAGACACAAGCCTGAAGATGATGAATGAGACTTCATCAAAACGTTGCCTAGATACTTCCAATCTTACGTGGGAGAAAACCCGAATAACCAAAGATCCACATACTAATACCCGCAAGAACCTCAGAAAATACACACACACACACACACACACTCACACACACATACATATATATAATAACCCATGTGCTTGCAGAATGAACCCCTGGCTCATTTAAGCCCACAAGTCTATTCTCAAGTGGACAAATGCACAAGGCAGCCCACCAGTTTACCAGCAGATGAACTTCAGCATCAGTCACACTGACCTCAAGGACAATAGCCATTGATCTCCACGACCTTTCTGAATCAGTCTACAGGTAACAACTGTAATAGCACCTAGACTATCAGAACCCACTCTAAGCAGTTTTACCAAGTCAGCCTCTTGCCCCCAACAGTTTGCGTCCTCATTTTACCCAGCTCGGAAGGATGGAAGGCTTGAAGCCAACCTTGAGCCAGTGAGGATCGAACTGCCAAATTGCAAGCAGCCAGAAGTCAGCAGAAGTAGCCTGCAGTACTGCACCCTAACCACTGCGCCACCGCAGCTTTACCTGTGCCACCACGGCCCAAGTAGCCTTTTGCCTTATAACCACAATTGGGATCAGAACTTGCATTAGCAATAGCACTTAAGACTTATATGCCGCTTCACAATACTTTACAGCCCTCTCTAAGCGGTTTACAGAGTCTGGATATTCCCTCAACAATCAGGGTCCTCATTTCACCGACCTCGGAAGGATGGAAGGCTGAGTCAACCTTGAGCCTGTCAGAATCGAACTGCTGGCAGTGGGCAAAGTCAGCCTGCCATACCACCTTCTAACCACTGGGGTGAGAAGGCAGTATGGCAGGTTGCCAGCAGGGTTCTCTAAGCAATGCGGTCAGTTAAGTACGTTTGTGCCTAATTTTACGACCTTGTTAAGGGAATTGCACAGCCATGAAGGACATCCTTGACCTTGTTTCTTGGAAGCCACCCGGGAAAGAGACTGTCATGTGACTCTGGGACGCTGCAAGCATCATAAATACATGCTGGTTGCCCAGCAACCAGCGTGTGAATGTAGGGATGCTGCCATGGTCATAAGTGTGAGGACTGGTCATAGATCACTTTTTCATTTAACCCTTGTTAGATGAATAGTTGTAAGCCGAGGGCTAGCTGTACCCCTTTTTATTTAAACTAACCAAGCTGGTAGTCAGTAACACAAGCATGTCTTGGAAAGGTTAAGCCTGCACCTCACTTTCCCTTAGAACAGTGGCCTCCAAACTTGGCAACTTTAAAACTTGTGGATTTCAACAACTATTTCAACTATGCTGGCTGGAGAATTCTGGGAGTTGAAGTCCACAAGTGTTAAAGTTGCCAAGTTTGGGGACCCCTGCCTTAGAATAATAAACGCAATGAAAATCTCTGCACTGTTAAATCAAAGCAAGCCTCGCTGAGATCAAAGAACCTCATTCACATATGAGGGTTAAAGATAGCGTTAAAATGCTCCAGATAAATAGATAAAACAAGTGTGTACAGCAGGGGGCGCCCAACTTCTGGGCCGCAGACTGTTTCTTTGAAACCGGGCAGCAGGAGAGATAGGCAAGCCTGACACACACACACACACACACACACACACACGAACACACCACCCGGGGCTGCCAAGCTTGAAACTGCTGGTGTGCAGGACTCATTGAGTCATTCTGTACCAGCAACAAACCCCAATAATGCCACACCCCTGCTTGAAACACAAGGCTGCTATGTATTTGTTTATTTATTTATTTCATATCTCACCTTTCATTATCTTTACAAATAATTCAAGGCAGCCAACATACTGAACACACCTTCCTCCTATTTTCACACCCACCCACCTAATCAATCTCCGGTAGGTATTATACTGCAGATACTGTCAATCGCTGATCCTCAAGCGAGCCATAACACAATCTTTTACCAACTTGATATCCTGCAGATTCGAGATATCAAGATACCTGATATCACTCTGCAAGATTTTCATGCCTGAGATTCATTTTGGCTGGAAGGCTTTGTAGTAGCCGAAAGGACAGGCATCCACTTAAAGAGGTCTTAATTTTTTCCAGTCCGTATTTTAGTTGCCCTACTGACTGCAGCAGGAAGTCATGAGACTGAATATCTGCTCTTGGTGTACCGGGTCATTTTTTATGACTAGATCCACACGTTCAGTTAAATCATAACCCTAAACCATAATTTATTAACTGAATCACAATAGGTTGGGCTTGCTGACCTCAAGAATTCTTTTGAGGAATATAAACATGACTTATGGACAACAGCATCTGAGCAATATGGTTTCCATATTGTAAGAACCCAATCATTATCATCTTCATCATCATCATTCTAGCCATTGTCTATCCACTGCAAGATGAAGGCCTCTTCTGCATGTTTCCAACCCATACAGTCTTGGGGAGAACTCAGTCAATTACGGCTTAATCAACAATGATCTAAGACAAAGCAGACCCAAGAGTAAACTTCCTTGCTATCACAAGGAGCAAGCCCCATTGAATGCAACAAGACTTACTTCTGAGTAGTCACAGAGAACTGCATTTTCCCTCTGAAATTAAACTCCCTGTTCCTTTTTTTTCCTAGCAATCTCCTTATTTCCAGGAACTACAACCCGTAGGTGGGATATAAATATGCACTCATTTTCAATGGAAGAGCAGGAATGCGTCACCATGTAGCCGAGTTGTTACTTGTCTCACCATGCTATGATCAAAACAGGGCATCGGCCCAACCTCCCTCCCTGTGAATTTCCAACATTCTCTCTGCCTTAGCTTCCTTAGTTGTGCATCCCTCTGCGTGCTAAATTTAGAGGACTTTGCAATACACAGACACACCGTGGGACCCAAGCATCAAAGTTGGCAAAGAAAGCCAAAACAAGGCTATTAATCCATTCTCCGAGAAGGC
The DNA here is from genome assembly GCF_049901715.1 of Pseudonaja textilis. NCBI lineage: Eukaryota > Metazoa > Chordata > Lepidosauria > Squamata > Elapidae > Pseudonaja > Pseudonaja textilis. Next base: position 10,444,725 of record NC_141995.1, read on the forward strand.
CAAAGACACACCCGGAGTGGAAGGAAATACACCAGCCAGCCAAGACAACATTAAAATTGCTGTCTCTGCGGTTTCGTTTCTGATCTTGATAATTGGATCTTGTTTTGATTTCCCGCCATTTCCCTCATCTCTTCTCCTGGGCAGCAGACAAGCAGAGAATCACCAGCTCAAATGAAAAGGAAGCCATCTAATGAGAAGCTATTAATATTATCCTAAAAGTGTTACAGGATCAGATTTTGAGGGGAAGCAACTTAGCACTGTGGGAACCTGGCTTTCCTGCAGCCTAAAGTTCCCGAAATAATTATATTATCTAAAGGGCAAGGCGTAAATAAGGACATTAAGTTTAGCTTTAAACGTTATCTAATGACATTTCTGGAAGATCCTAGTAGTCAGACAATTCTAATCTCCATGATTATATTACTAGAAATCAATCACCCAGATGGGAATAACCAAGCTGCTCCTATGTAAGACCAGATCAAATTTTATTATTAAGCACTTTCCAGTTTATATTGACTCTGGCCCACAAGTGTTTTTTTTTTCCCTCCAGAATGATCTATCGTTAACCTGGCCAGCTTGGCACCTCTTCAAAATGGCTTGAAATTCTGGGAGCTGAATTTCAAGATACTTAGGCAACACTTGGCTGGATAAGGCCAATATCTCAGAATTTATCATTTGGAAAGGTAACCAGTCGGAAGTTATTTACTAGTTTTTTACTCAAAACATACCCAATCAGGCTAAAAACTCAGCAACTGTGTGTGTCCCAAATTTCTGAGTTTTATTGGGGTTCAATGAAATCGGATTTTAGGCTCTTGAATTATGGTAGGAAGACCCAAAGCATAGGGGATTCAGCATATTGTGCGAGCTCATAAAATAGTTCAATTCGGTAACTAGAATCAGTCAATTGTGTTCATACAACCAGTAGATCTATCCTAGTTTCCAATAAAAACTTGAATCTGGGTGTCCTTAACCACATCCTCACATTGTTCCTTTCTGCTCAAAACCTATTTGCTTTTGATATCCTTTCCCTGAATTGAGATTATTACAGCAGCCAACACCATTAATGTACTTATCTAGGAATTATGGCCAAGAAGTCTGAAAAAAACAGAGCTGTGGGTCAGCTGACTTAAAGACAGTTTCAAAGTGTACAGTTGATTTAGCGACACACAGATGAGGTTTGTTTTTTGCTTTCAACACCAACACAACATAAGCAGCTAAAACATGCAGGGAACTTTCTTGGAGGTGTGTGGGGGTGGATAATTTTATTGCGCTTGACCTAGATCAAATCAGGCAGGGAAGCACAGCACAAATTCACATAAACACGTAGTCCAACTATTGAATGAACTCATCTTTTGGGTTGTAACACACACCGAAGGAGACTGTCCCAAGCACAAATAGCCAAGGTTACACAATGCATTAAGCCAGGGGTCTCCAAACTTGACCGCTTTAAGACTTGTGGACTTCAACTCCCAGAATTCCTGAGCTAACCTGACTGGAGAAAGAATTCTGGGAGTTGAAGTCCACAAGTCTTAAAGCGGTCAAGTTTGAAGAGCCTTGAGTTTATGCATAGCCCGGGAGGGGGGAATCCACCGGACCCTTATTGTGCAACCCCCATTCGTAGTCACCAAGTATCGCAGTTTTAAACTGCAAGCTGGGGCTATGAAGAATTCATTCATTGATGTGCGCCTTCCTAGCCTGCTTTTTTTAAAAAAATATTGCTTTTATATCACACATTTCATTTCTACATTGAACAGTACATTTTCTAGGTATCCAGTGTTGAAATGTAAACATCATAATCATATCAACATACATATACCATTATTAAAAATAAAGTATACTATCTTCCATATAAGCATCAATTATAGAACCATCAAAATTTTTACTAATCAGTTTCTTTTCCCCCTCCTAGTCCTCATTTTCACATAAATCCACTCATCTTAACCTCTGTAGCTATCCACTAGCCATTTGTAAAAAGGATTCCCGTGTCATAAAATACTCCAAATCTTCCTGGCATGTGGTGGGGGGAAACCACCATCCCCTGGCACTCTCGGATCTTGAGTTTGTTTTGCAGACGTTTCATTACCCAACGAGGCAACACCATCCGCCCTACTACTGTGCTGAACCCCGTACTCTGCCAATCTCATTGCCGGCATGTTGTACTCGGGCAATAAAGGTTGCGAATGAATGGAATTGGACTCTGGGGAGTTCATTTCGGTGGAGCTCTCGCCTTCACCAATCAGGAGGCTGCGAGTTCGATCCTTAATATTTGGATTAGGCTCTCCTGCTCGAGCAGGGGGGTCGGACTAGATGACCTCCAAGGCCCCTTCCAACTCTTTGTTATTCGAGGTCTAAATTCAGAATAGCGAGCTCTGTACGCACCACCTCCTGTCCCCATCTCTCTCTCTCTCTCCCCCTCTCCTAGCCACCTTTCCCCTCTCGGAAAGCCGCTCCGTGAGAAGCAGCCCCTCAGACTCGTAAAGGAGGAAGGCAAACGGGGAGGGGGGGCTTGGCTACCTTCCAACAGCAACGCCTCCAAGGTCCCGCGGTGATCTTTGGGGCTTTAGTCCGGCACCGGCTGTTTACAGCAGCAGCAGGGTAGGTTCGCCCAACCCTTCAACCGCAGACGGCGATGGCTTTGCCTCGTCAAAACTTCCAAGCTCGGGACAGGTGAGAGCAAGAGATCCGCGCCCTGAAGCCTCCCCCTTCACTCCCGCTTGGAAGCCGCAGGAATCTCGGATCGCCGGAGAGAGCGCACGGCTGCTTCGCCTAGCGACCTCGAATCAGGAAAAGGCGACGCCGAGCCTTACAAGCGCAGCCCGGGCGGTCGTTCGCTCAAGTCCAAGCTGCCGCCGCGCACCTGGTCTCCGGGAGAGCGCCGAGGAGCTAGCAGCAGCCCTCCGGAGCTGCGGGACGGCTGGACGCTGTTGGCTGAGCTCGCCCGGACCTTCCGTCCCCTTCCAGCCGAGCAGTAGCGGCAGCAGCGGAAGCACCACCTCCTCCCTGCCCGACCTCCGCTCCAATGAACCCCTCGACCGCGTCTGGCCGGCACTATAGTAGCGTCGACGCCCCCTCGCCTTGACTCCGCCCCTCCAGGATTCTCTCTTTCGCCCCCCCACCCCCGCCCCCAAACCAACCAATCCCAGCCCTGGGATTGTCCACTTTGGGGTCGGGGCGGGGCCGCAGCAGGAGAGAAGTTTAAAGCGGAGGAGGGAGGGGTGTGTGATGGGAGTTGCTTGTCCGGAGCTTGGCTTTTCCCATGAAGTTAAGGAAGGTCGAATAAAAGTGGTCAGTGTCTTTTTTTTTTTTTTTTTCTTAAGACGGGGCCCGGTCCGCGTCTCTTCTCATGGTCCCCTCCTGCACTTTGGGGTCGCCAAAATGTTGGCTAAACAGAACGAGAGAGTTAGAAGGGACCTTGGCTTGGAGGTCTTCTAGTCCAACCCCACTTGCTTGGGCAGGAGGCCCTCTATCCAAATCAGGGGAGCCCCCCCCCCCCCCAAACTTGGCAACTTTGAAGACTTGTGGACTTCAACTCCCAGAATTCTCCAGCTCAGTAGCTGGCTGGAGAATTCTGGGAGTTGAAGTCCACAAGTCTTCAAAGTTGCCAAGTTTGGAGACCTCTGAACCAAATATGGTGGTTCTTCAAAGCTTCCAGTGTTGGAGCATTTGCAACTTCTGCGGGAAGTCTGACTCTGTGGTTTCTTCCCACCCCCACCCCCACCCCCCACCCCCAAAAAGCTTTAACCTTAGACTAATGACTTCACCCCTTTCCTAAGAGGCCTGTAGGGGGCGTGCATAAGTGCACCCAAACGTGCCTACCGTCCCTGTCCTATTGTTTCTTTTATATATATATTTTATTTTTCTTATATGTATCCATGTATTCATAACTATGTTTTTACTTATACCTATTATTTTGTAAGCAATTGACAAAACCGAATGAATGAATGCATGCATGAATGAATGAATGAATGCATGAATGAATGAATGAATAAAATAAACAAGTTGTTCCACTGATTAATTGTTCTCACTGTCCGGAAATTTCTCCATAGTTCTATGTTGTTTGTCTCCTTGATGAGTTTCCACCCTTTGCTTCTTGTCCTGCCCTCTGGTGCTTTGGAGAACAGCTTGACTCCTTTGTGGCAGCCCCTGAGATATTGGAAGACTGCTATCATGTCACCCCTAGTCCTTCTTTTCCTTAAACTAGGCATACCCAATTCTGGTTTACCAAAGGGGGGAAACGTCCTGATATGTCATGTGATGCTGCCATGATAACATGAGTTGGACAGTCCTAAGCTAATAGGACAATGTTTCCATCAATTCAAATTTCACTCCTTCATGTCAGCCACAGGGAAGAAGTCTCCCATTGCTTCAGGGGAGAAGTTGTATGGTCTTCTCAGTCTAGTCCAGGGGGTCTTGGTGTAGACCGATCATGTGACCACGTGTGGTGTAAAGTTCATCAAAGCCCCACACCTGTTTAATGAGCATTGTCATGCAAATGAAAAGGGGCAGAGCTTCAATCACATGCTTATGGCTGCCATCTTGACTTGGTTGACCAAACTTCCCTGCATAAAGTTGTTCCACTGGCTAATTGTTCTCGCTGTCAGGAAGTTTCTTCTTAATTCTAGGTTGCTTCTCTCCTTGGATAGTTTCCACCCATTGCTTCTTTGTCAGGTGCTTTGGAGAATAGGTTGACCCTCTCTTTTTTGTGGCAACCCCTCAAATATTGGAACAGTTACAATGTCCTTCGTTTCATTGAACTTGACATGTCCAGTTCTTCTTATGTTGTAGCCTCCAGTCCCCTAATCTTCACTGCTGCTCTTCTCTGCACTCTTTCTTATAGTCTTGACATTTTTTGTTTACATCATAGAGACCAAAACTGTATGCCGTATTCCAAGTGCGGTCTTAACCAAGGCGTAATAGAATGGTATTAACACTTCGTGTGACGTTGGGTTGCCCTCCTGTGTTCCTTCTTGAGTCAACGTGTTGATACCATGTGAGCAAGATGCCTAGTTATAAAACCAAGAAATATGCTGGTACTTGAAACCTCTTCTGTGTGTTGATCAGCCTGACGGTTGTGCCCAGAAGTTGAGCAATTCTGTTTTGAGTGGGAATTCATTATCAGCTATTTAAGCAAAAAGGTCATTGAATCGTTCCTTCTGGTGGGAAATGCCTACGGCTCTGGCATGATGTAGCTCCTATGATGTGGATTTACTCAGAACTGTCAACAGGCTAAGACAGAGAGAACTTTCTTAAGAATTGCAACCGGGGAGGAGAGAAAAATTATATTCTCAGTGGGACTGTTGGTGCTGAATCATATAGTAGGTGATTGATGTATAAATAGATTGTTAGCTGTGGTTGCATCACCAGCTGAAACAATAACCCATAATGGCTTCCGAGTGTTACACTTGTTAGAGGTAACTGTACTGCAGGTTGTGATTACATCACAACAATTTCCAGTCAAAATAGGATTGACTAAATTGGATTCATTCAATAAACCACAGACAATTGGGCCATTAGATGAACATGCTGTCCTAATTTAGCCATTATAATATGGGAAGCATCGCTTATACTTCTTGTGAAGCCAGACAATGATAGTTGTCTATCATTGGTTAAAAAACAAGATTTAGTGTGTTGGGAGAATACAGACGTCATATTTTATGGGCATTCTCTGTTGAAAATGCTGTGTGTCCACATTGCTTTAAATCTTAACATTTACAGTTTGTTCGGTTTCTGGTTTAACACTCTATTTGCAATACTTGCTCACCCATAATTAATACATGCAAGAGGCCCTCCACTTATGACTATTCATTTAAAGATTAATAGATAAACAGAGTTGGAAGGGATCATGTAGGGTCATCTAGTCCAACCCCCTGCCCAAGCAGGAGACCCTACACCATTTCTGACAAATGGCAGTCCAGTCTCTCTTGAAAGCCTCTAGTGATGAAACTCTTACAACTTCTGGAGGCAAGCTGTTCCATTGGTTGATTATTCTTCCTGTCAGGAAATTCTTCCTTATTTCTAGGTTGAATCCCCCCTTGTTCAGTTTCCATCTATTATTCCTTGTCTGGCCTTCGGGTGTTTTGGAAACTAGTTTGACCCTTTCCTCTCTGTGGCAGCCCCTCAAATATTGGAAGACTGCTATCCTGTCTCCCCTGGTCCTTGTCTTCACTAGACTATCCATGCCCAGTTCCTGTAACCGTTCTTCATATCTTTTAGTCTCCAGTCCCCTCATCATCCTGGTTGCTCTTCTCTGTACTCTTTCTAGAGTCTCTACATATTTTTTATAGTGTGGTGACCAAAACTGGATGTAGTACTCTAGGTGTGATCTTACTAAGGCTTTATAGAGTGGTATTAGTACCTAAAACCTGTTTTTCTCCCACCTTTCATGGTCTTGTGTCCTGATTTTGGAATGAAGATTTGCTGCAACACCTTGACCTTATCCCCCTGTTAATGCAATTTAGAATTGCATTGGCTTTTTCAGCTGCCACCACACACTTTTGGCTCATTGAATGAATCCAGTGAATAAATTCAATGAAGTTTGAATTGAATTGAGTTGAATTCATTCATCTACAATGGTTGCAGTATCCTGGGTCACATAATTGCCATTTGCAACCTTTCTTGCTGGCTCCCCACAGACAAAAGCCAATAGGGAAGCTGGATTAGTTTAATGACTGCAGGAGTGGGATTCAAATTTCTTAACAACTGGTTCTGTGGGTGTGGCCTAATTGTGGGTGTGCTTTGGTGGTCATGTGACTGGGTGGGAGTGGCTTGCTGACTGGGCATGGCTTGGTGGTCACGTGACTGGCTGGGCATGGCTTGTATGTAAATATTGTAAATATTTATGTAAACATTTAATTTTTTATTTTAAAAAAAGAGCAACTTTTACCCAAAATCAGACAAAGCAAGCAGGTGGATTGAGTTGCTCACAGAATCATAGATTCACTCAGAGATCTATCTTTCTGCAATCTTCTAACTGAGTCTGCACTGAAAAATAGAAGCCTCAGTCCTAAAGATGGTTCAGCTCTGCTTTTAGATTAGCTAGAAAGCAAAAAAAATCAAACAATTTTCTGCTTTCTAGCTAATCTGAATCTCCCGGCACAGCTGACAGTCAGAATAGCTGATGGTCGGGGTTAAAAAAGGAAAAATAGAAACTTACCAAAAATTAGGTGAAGGCGCAAGGCAGGCAAGTTGGATGGCGCACATGCCAGGTAAGAAGTGACTGGGTAGAACGGGGTGGGGCCAGCCAGTGGAACAATTTGCCGCTTCTCCAAACTGCGCAGAATCATAACAACCGGTTCTATAGAACCGGTTTGACCAGATAGAATCCCACCCCTGAATGACTGCATGATTCACTTAACAGCCATGGCAAGATCATTGGGTGCAACTCACTCAACCACATAACTCAGCCACAGAGATTCTGCTCTCAATTATAGTCAAAGACTACCTGTAATTGATTATTATACGTCTTGTGACTGCCCTCTGTGATCCTCCCAGCTGGCTTCTAGACAGGGGGAAGCCAGACATACTTAATGACTGCATGACTCACTTAACAACTGCGGAGATTTGTTTAACCGTGACAAAAAGTCATGAAATTGGGCAAGACTCACTTAACAACCAGATCGCTCAGCCATAAAAATGCTATTTCCAATTGTGGTCCTAAGTCAAGGAGTGTAAACCGAACCAATTGTGCCTTTTGCAACAAATGACAGTTAAACAAAAGATGGATTAAGGAAATATCCCCGACATAAAATATAGGAATGGCTGAAGCAATATTGAAAATAATAAGCTACTGTCTTTATTCCCCATATTCCAACCCACCAGAATAGGATCCTCTTATTATAAATGGCACCTGGAATATCCACCGAGACTGTTTAAATCGGGGATGTCCAACCTTGGCCACTTTAAGACTTGTGGACTTCAACTCCCAGAATTCCTCAGCCAGCTGGCTGAGGAATTCTGGGAGTTGAAGTCCACAAGTCTTAAAGTTGCCAAGGTTGGACACCCCTGGTTTAAATTAAGGGTTTCCAACCTTGGCAACCCTGGGAGTTGAAATCCACAAGTCTTAAAGTTGTCGAGGTTGGAGACCCCTGATTTAAATAGCTCTGGAAAAATAAAAGACAGAATAAAAACCCATCTGTGCATTCCAAAGACTGACATGTTCGAGGAAGCTGCTGAAGGTTTCAGTTTCCTTACGGTTCCTTTGTAGAATGTATTTAGTTTATTCAAACAAAAGAGGAACAAATGTGTTATGGGGAATGCTTAGCCTTGGATCAGATGCTCAAAGGAAGCAACTGCTTTTGTTCTGGCATCTGCTGGCTTTCTTGAGTTTCCAAACAGGGAGACAGTTTAGACTAGTGAGTTAAAGTACCAGGAGACCGTGAATTCTAGTCCCGCCTTAAGCATGAAAGCTAGATGACGTTGAGGTAGTCACCAGGTAACTCTGAGTTCTGGTCCTGCCTTGGGCGGGAAAGCTGACTGGGTAAGTTTGGGTCAATCACCAGTTAGGCGGTGAGTTCTAGTCCCACTTTAGGCATGAAAGCTGGCTGGATAAGTTTGGGCCAATTGCCAGGAGATGGTGAGTTCTAGTTTCACCTTGGGCATGAAAGCCGGATGAGTTGAACTAGTCACCAGATAACTCTAAGTTCTAGTCCTGCCTTGGGCATGAAAGCTGACTGGATAAGTTTGGGTCAATCACCAGGAGATGGTGAGTTCTAGTCCCACTTTAGGCATGAAAGCTGGCTGGATAAGTTTGGGCCAATTGCCAGGAGATGGTGAGTTCTAGTTTCACCTTGGGCATGAAAGCCTGATGAATTGAACTAGTCACCAGATAACTCTAAGTTCTAGTCCTGCCTTGGGCATGAAAGCTGACTGGATAAGTTTGGATCAATCGCCAGGAGACGGTGAGTTCTAGTCTCGCTTTAGGCATGAAAGCCACCTTGATGACTTTGGGCCAGTGACTCTCTCTCAGCCGAACCCATCTCACAGGTTTATTATTAGGGAAAAATAGGTGGAAGGAATATTAGTTATATTCAGTGCCTTGAGTTATTTATAAAAAATAATAAAGGCAGGGAATAAACAAAGAAGCAAACAAATAATGTAATCACGGCCTTTCCTGGCCCTTCTTCCAGATTTAGCAAGAGTAATGGGTGAAGTTCTGAGCGCAGTAAAGTTGGCTCTGAAATGAAGAAACTCAAAAGGAGCTCTGGCAGAGATGCTCAGACCTAAAGGATGAGTTTGGAAATAATCTTCTCTCTTTCTGTGTGTGTGTACAGGAACTAGCAAATATTTGGCTCCTTCTCTGAGGGAGATAGGCAATACAGAAATGTGAAAAGTAAATAAATAAATTTGCCATGACTCATTCAACACACAAAGAAGAACTTCGTTTGCAATCTGCCTCCACACAGTTTTCTTCTTGCAGTGACAAGATTCCTGTTTTTCTCTCTGTTGCATTTTTGGCCTTTTGGAAATCAATGGCCCAGTGAATAGGTTGCCTGGGAGAAACGCTAATAAAGAGTAATAAACTCTAATAAAATGACTCTTTCGGATTCTGTTTTAATGGATTACTTTAAACGAAGCCTCGGTCCATTTGGCCTCTCAAATTTTGAACTGTCCTTGAGGTGGGAAGGCAGGGATGCGAAAGACCAAATGATGGCACAACGTTGGTGTGAAAACTGTCCATTTTATGTGAACTGCACTGCACAATGGGGAAGCCAGATTCTCTTAACGACCAGGTTTACCAACTGCAGCGATTCACTTAACAACTGTGGCAAGAAAGGTCATAAAACAGAGCAAAAGAAACTCACTTCGCTGTCTCACTCGGCCACCGCAATCTTGGTTTCAGTTGTGGTCATAAGTCAAGGACTTCCTGCTGTAGACGAGCTCACGTATTTCCAAGCACTCTGCTCGTGTTGCTAGGAATGGACGTGTCCTTGGAGTCCTTGAAGTCATCCACTTGGTTCAAAGGATTTGTTTTAAACCTGTGGATTCTCCCATCCCCCCCCCTAATTCTGCTTATCAGACTGTGAGTAGTGATATCCGTCTCCTGCTTCCCTATCTCTTCCCAGCTATTGAGCAATGAAGGGATTTTATTTTATTTTTTTGTCCTAGCCAGGGTCTACACAGGAAGCATCCTGTGACACATTTCTCCATATATTCTCCAATCCTATCAGTGCCATTCAAGTTTTCGGCTTTGTAGTAGACAGACATCTCTGACAGGTAATTCAGAACGTCGTCTGGAGTGCTTACTCATGCATCCCAGGGCTTTGGTTTGGCGGGGTTATTTGGTGGCATTCTTTTGTCTTGGCTGTGCACTCAGAAATGTGCAAGTAAGGCCAAGTGCCGTGGAAGTGAGGCTGATGTATACAACGGCTACAACGTCATATCCCTGAAGCCTAGGAGATAACTCGGTCACTTCCAGGGTGCTGTCCTGGGAAAGTAATTAAAGAGGATTAAAGCAATGTAGGCATAGACCTCGGAGGCTGAGAATGGAGAAGTCATAGTAGAGAACAAGTTTCATCTTGCCTACATAACCTTCTGAAGAACGACCATTTGGAAATTCAGCTGTGCTGTGTCTTCAAAGGCTTCCATTTCCAAGACTGTTGGAAAGCCTTTCTGGATTTTGGAGCAGTTATTTTTCAACCTTGGCAATTTCTTCTTTTTTTAATCATTCAATTTTTTATTTCTTTTATTATATAAAATACAAAGAACAGAAAATAAAATGGAAATTAAGGGAGGGAAAAGGAGCAGGGGAAAGGGGGTGTGAGATACAAGGGGAGGAAAGAAAGAAAAAGAAAGAAAGAAAAGAAAAGAAAGAAAGAAAGAAAGAAAGAAAGAAAGAAAGAAAGAAAGAAAGAAAGAAAGAAAGAAGGAAGGAAAGAAAGGAGGAAAGAAAAGGGGGAATTGGCTTCCAACTCTTTTCAGCACAGCACAAGATAAAGACTCACCATCCTCAACTTTTTGCTTTAACACATTAATATATAACTAGCTATTTCTATAACAACAAAGCCAAAGTCAAAGTTACTTTTTTTTCCCATCGCAAGCACAAAATCCACAAGTGATATCCACATGAAAATATATCTTCCTCTTTGAATAAAATAATCAATTTAACCATTCCTGCTTTCGCTGCTTTTTGGCAGTTTTCAAGCTATTGCTAGCTGGGGAATTCTAGGAACTGAAAACCACACATCTGAAAGTTGCCAAGATTGGCAATTGTGCTCTGGAGTGTAGGGATTCCCCAAAAAGTCATCAAAATATCTTGTGGGACAATGTCTGTCACTCTGAGTCCATGTGGACTGGGATCAGAGGTGGTATTCAGCAGGTTCTGACCAGGTCTGGAGAATCAGTAGTAGAAATTTTGAGTAGTTCAGGGAACTGGCAAATACCACCTCTGACTGGCCCCGCCCCTATCTATTCTCTGCCTCCCATTGAGTCCCAGTTGATCGGCTGCGTCTTCTTTTGTTGCCCTGCACAAGAGAACGGAGCTGGAAAGCAGGTTAGTGGGGTGAGGAAGCAATGGAGATTTTGCAGTATCCTTCCCCTGCCACGCCCACTAAGCCACACCACGCCCACCAAGCCACACCCATGGAACCGGTAGTAAAAACTTTTGAATCCCACCACTGGCAACAATGTCCATCACTCCAAACCCATGTGGACTAGGATGATGGGGCTCATTGCTTTCTTTCAGAGTAAACCACTAAGAGAGTAAACAACAGAGTAAACACCTAAGAGGACCGGTAAGAGGTGGTCCTAGACTTATGGCCACAATTGAGCCCAAAATTCCTGTTGTCAAGTGGGATTTTGCCCCATTTGACGACTCTCCTTGACACGTTTGTTCAGAGAATCATTGCAACTGTGAAGTCAGTAACACAGTTAGTAAGCAAAACTGGCTTCCCTGTTGATTTTGTTTGTGAGAATTACAGGGTCATGTGACTCCAGGACACTGCAGTCATCATAACTATGAGTCAGTTGCCAAATGTCTGAATTTTGATCACGTGACCATGGGGATGCAAATAACAGTCGTCAGTGTGAAAAATGGTCACAAACAGGGGTGGGATTCAAATTTCCTAACAACCGGTTCTGTGGGCATGGCCTAATTTGTGGGTGCGGCTTGGTGATCATGTGACTGGGTGGGTGTGGCTTGCTGACTGGGGGATGACTTGGTGGTCATGTGATTGGGTGGGTGTGGCTTGTACATAAATATTGTAAATATTTATGTAAATATTGTATTATTTTATATATATATGTGTGTGTGTGTGTGTGTGTGTGTAGATTTTCATGGGTACAGGTATGTAGGTCTAGGTGTGTTCAGATCTTTTCCCATGTAAGAGTATCTTGGCGATGTTTCGGCGAGGTCCCACTCGCCATCCTCAGGCTGGTGCTTTCGGCTTCGTGCCACTGCTTGCACTGGCACGAAGCCTAAAGCACCAGCCTGAGGATGGCAAGTGGGACCTCACCAAAACGTTGCCAAGATACTCTTAATCTTACACAGGAAAAGACCCGAACACACCTAGTCCACACACACACATACAGACGAACACAATACAGAAGCCTGATGATGGCAGATGAGATTCTGCGGAAACGTTGCTACAACTTTAAAAGCACAACTATAATGACGTGGGAAAATACCCGAACAAAGCTGAATACCATACATACATACATACATACATACATACACACATACATTTCTACATTCCAGTTGCGATGGAAAAAATCAGTATTAAAAATAGTAAACGTGGGTTTATTTACAGGAATCCCCTGAAAAGGAGATTCAAATCATGTGGCATTGTCATGTGAGAAGTTCCTTCTTTTCAAAACTCCCCAGTTTCCTTTCCTTATCGTTTGGTTCTCTTGTAATTCTAAATGTTTGTGTGAAGGACATCTGAAAAAGAGGCGTGGATCCTAATTTCTCTTTCACCCCCGCTCACTTCTAACTGGAGAAGTAAATCTCAGCTCCAGGTTGTAAAAATTTCCCTGTCCAAAAGAGGAAGAATCGAAGTTCCTTGAAGACTTGTCTATTTCTCCCCTTTCAACTTCCACTTCCACTTTAATGTGTACTGAGAATAGCTTAAACATTATTTAGGAATCAGTGACTTAATACTTTCTGCTATGACTAATTATTGGCCTCAGAAGGGGGAGTGGGAGTGAATATAGCATTTACCAATGGCATTAAGGCTTAGTGTTTTATGATATTCTCTGCATGATTTACAATGTAGGAGCATTATTTGCATATTGCACCCAACAATCTGGGTCCTCATTTTACCAGCATAATACAGTTGGAAGGGACCTTGGTGATCAACTAGTCCAACCCCTTACTCCAGCAGAAAGCCCTATACCATTTCTATCCAGTCTCTTCTTAAAAGCCTCCAGTGGTGGAACATCCCCAACTTCTGGTGGCAAGCCGTTCCACTGATTAAATTGTACTCACTATCAGGAAATGTCTCCTTAGTTCTAGGTTGCTTCTCTCCTTGATTATTTTCCATCCACTGCTTCTTGTCCTGCCTTAAGGTGCTTTGGAGAATAGTTTGACCTCTGTGGAAGTCTGTCAAATACTGCAACATTGCTATTATATCACCTTAGTCCTTTTCACTAGACTAGAATTAACCAAGCAGAATTGCCATGGTTTGCAGAACCCGCTAAGATTAACGATTAAGATTAAACTCCAATGGCCTACTTCTACAATAGTCTACAAGGGCTGGCTTCCCACCATGAACTGCTCAGCTTGTATCAACCATGTCTGGGGGGGTGTAAAGTGTGGATTGTGTGATCTGTCACAGCAGGAGCAAGAAGTTAAAAAAAATGAGACATGTGCCAAGTTTCCCTTATTTAGGAAACTTCAATCTGAGTTTGCCTGATCTTCCTATCAAACCCCCCACCCCTTCCCCAAGTTGACCCCAGCCAAAATTTCTCTGAAAGTTATGCCCAAATTGTGGTTGTGAATGAGAAAAAAACAAATAATGAAAGCGAGATTTAAACAAATAAATAACTATTTTTAAAAGGGAATTTATCTGTTTGTGGGGGGCTGAGCATTGCTCACCTTGATCTAGAAGAAAAATAATTACCCACAACCATAAGATTCCTCTATTAGAGAACAGAAATAAAACTGAGCAGGATTTAACAGTGAAATCTGAGACCGTGCTATCCTTTATTGCAATTTGCAGACAGCCCCAAATGGTGTTAACTCTCTATGTAATTGCACTTAACAAAAAAAAGGATTTTAAAAAAAGCCAGCATGACCCTTAGAAAAGATCTGTGGTCCTTTTTTATCTCCCGATTTATGGCGAACCTTGTTGGAGCCCCAGTTTTCCTTTCATCAACTCAACCCACCCCGCAGTCCCCACCCCCCCTTTTAAAACCCTGACAATCCTTTCTCCCCGTTTCCCCCTTTTCAGCCTGATGACAAGGGAGCTCCAATGCTATCTGACAGACTGCAGCCATCACTTTGTGAATGGTAAATAATTTCCTCGCTGACAGCTCCCCATTTATTCTGACATCTGCTAGCGCTCCCTGACACTTGAATAAGCATTAAGCCATTAACAGCCTGGCATAGGGTTTAAGAGCCTGAATAATAATGCTGGAGCGCCTCAGAAAGGAGCCAGAATGCTCTAGTTATGTTTCCAATGGCCTCGAGCTTTTCCGTCCATCTGTTGAGAAAGTTTGAATGGGGTAACTTCCCCCTTAAAACGATTTTGGTAGTTGCTATGATGCCCTCTTTAATGGAGGGACATGTGTCTAATTTTGCTCCCTTTAGTGATTTAAATCAGAAGAGAACAAGGTTTATTCTCTTCTTTTTTTAACCCAACATCTGAGATTCATAGAACATAGAATAATAGGGTTGGAAGGGACTTTGGAGGTCTTCTAGTCTAACCCCCTACTCAAGCAGGAGACGCTATACCATTCTGGACAAATGGCTGTCCAGTCTCTTCTTGAAAACCTCCAATGATGACGCACCCATGACTTCTGTAAGTAAGTTGTTTCACTACGCGTGTTTCCCCCCAAATAAGACCCTGTCTTGTATATTTTTTGCCACCAAAAAAAGGCACCAGGTCTTATTTTCGGGGGATGTACCTCACTTGTGCACATCGCCCCCAATCTCCTTTTCGCTGTCAGAGGCCTTCAGGAACTTCTTCTTCTGTGGATGGCAAGCTTTCCTGAAAGCCTCTACAGCCGACAACGGAGCTCTAGGTTGATCCGGATCATTGTTATCAGCTACAGAGGCCTTCAGGAAAGCCTTGCCAGCCTCACCGGGCTGCAGAAGAAATTGGCTGGTAAGGCAGGTGTCGGGTGTGCGAGGCCTGGCTACAACTGTCCAAAGGTAAGTAGTAGGGCAGCTCCACCACCCCCCAATCCCCACCCTAGCTTAATTTTTACCTGTGCACTCTGCAGTGGGAGGGATCTTAATTAGGGCTTATTTTGGGAGTAGGGCTTGGACGCACATGTAAAATCAAGCTAGGACTTACTTTCAGGGTAGGTTGTATTTTTGGGGATACAGGGTAATTAATTGTTCTCACTATCAGGAAATTTCTCCTTAATTCTAGGTTGGATCTCCCTTTAATGAGCTTTTACTGGTTACTTCTTATCCTGCCTTCAGGTGATCTGGAGATCCATCTCCTCTTCTCTGTGGCAGCCCCTCAAGTACTTGAAGACAGCTATAATGTCACCCCTAGTCCTTCTGTTCATTAAACTAGGCATACCCGGTTCCTAGTTCTCATCTTAAAACAATATCACATTAACACCAAGCTTAATTTACAACAATGTCAGCGGAAGACACAAGAAGATAAAATACTTGGCTGGAACACAGTAAATCACAGCAGTGTTTCCTCAGGAGTTTTTTTTTTTTTTTTTAGAAAGAAATTATGAGAAATATTTCCTTTAGAAAGAAAATATGCATAGAAGATAGCTGTATTTTTGCTTTTTTTTTCCCCCATGCTAATATACTGTATGCATGTGGGGCCCATTTTTAATTTAGCCCTTGGTGTAGAAATATATTTTTATATTTATTTTGATTTATGTATTTGTATCTCACTACCTTTATTATTTTTACAAATAACTCAAGGCGCTGAACATATTCTACACATCTTCATCTTCCTATTTTCCTCTTAACAGCAGCCCTGTGAGGTGAGTTGGGCTGAGAGAGAGTGATTGACTCAAGGTCAGCCAGCTGGCTTTCATGCCTAAGGTGAGACTAGAATTCACAGTCTCCTAGCAATTGGCTCAAATTCACCCAGTTGGCTTTCATGCCTAAGATGGGAGTAGAACTCACAGTCTCTTGGTGATTGGCTCAAATTCACCCAACTGGCTTTCAAGCTTAAGGAGGAACTAGAATTCACAGTCTCCTGGTGCTTGGCTCAAATTCACCCAGTCGGCTTGCACGACTGAGGCGGGAGTAGAACTCACAGTTTCCTGGTGATTGGCTGAAATTCACCCAGCTGGCTGTCACGCTTAAGGGAAGGACTAGAACTTACAGTCTCCTGCTTTCTACCCCAGCGCCTTAAACAAGAAATGGAAGAAATCCGTTTTCTTGTTTCCCTGGCTGTCTTATTTGCAGAATTCTAATTATGGCGCAGACTTGGGCCCTGTTACTACTTTGAAAAGAGATATCAGGAACCTACAGGACTGTAATAAAGATTGGAAAAAAACAAATCTTGGAAAAAAGGCACTAGCCCAACCATTTCTATATCCCCACCAAGGAAATGACACAGATGTATCTGTGTATTCAGTAGGACTTCAGCTTAACTCAAGGGTATCTTTAACTTTATCCATGTCTTCTCTCTGCAGGGCAGAGTAAAAGAGAAAAGATTATATTCCGTGTATGGAATATTTAATCCACTGGCAGGAAACTGATTTCCCCCACTTTTCAATGCTGGGGACCAAAGAGAAATACTAGACAAAATTGCAAATGAGGAAATAATATTTGGACCTATCTCCTACAAACATAGAAGTCTCAGTTAGGTCTGGGCATTCTTATAGCAATACAACACAGCAGCAACTGTAATATGTTAGAGATTCAACCAATCATGTACTTTAGTCCAACTGCTATCAATTTCAGGAGTTACAGAACAAAAGTGACAGGCTGCCCATATCTTCTTCGCAGCATCTCCACTATAGATGAAAAATTGGATTTCCTTTTTCTGTGCTTATGTTCTTTTTACATGTTTATCTTTCATTATGTCAAGCACAGAAGCCTAACTTCGTACATGAAGTTCCATGTGATTTATCATTACTCACACCTATGCACAGGAATCTACAGGTTGTACTCAACTCACAACTATTTGTTTGTTCAAAGTTACAACGGCACTGAAAAAAGTGACTTATGACCTTTTTTTCACACTTAACACTGTTGCAGCATCCCCATGGTCATGTGATCAAAATCCAGATGCTTGGCAACTGACTCATATTTAAGGCGGTTGCAGTGTTTCCAGGGTCATGTGATCATCTTTTGCAACCTTCTGACAATTATAGTCATTGGGGAAGCCAGATTTACTTAACAACTTAATCTAGTGTTTCCCAACCTTGGCTAAGTTACTAACTTGACAGCTGCAGTGATTCAGTTAACAAGGGTGGCAAAAAAAGTCGTAAGATGGGGCAAAGGTCATTTAACTATCTCGCTTAGCAACAGAAATGTTGGGCTTCATTGTGATCATAGGTGGAGTATCTGTACTCAATTGTGAGCACTATTTTTGTGTAGATAAGGGTCACCTGAATTCAAGAAGGGCTGGACTTAGCTCATTTGTGGCTACATAACGACTCTAGGCTAATTCCTCTTTTGATTCCACCCCCGCTGGAATCACTTCTTCTCCTAGATCTTCCGACAGAAAAGCAGACAAAGCAATTATTAGCTACAGCTGCTTTAACTTCTGGCTTGCATGCAACCTCTCTGTTTTTGACATGTGTAGCTTTGAACATGACATTCTCTTTGAGCCTCTTTCTGGGAAGCCTAGAAATTATTATTATAAAACATCTGGATGGAATGTGTTGGATTTCCTGGAAAGAATGTAAAACAGAATTGACTTGGTTAGCCATTTACTCCAGAAAAGCTATGCCTATGTTCTCAACTAAAACAGGCTCATAAATGACTACTAAATACTGTAAGATAGTTCAATTAAACATTAATAAACTCAACAGAAGTTGTTTAGGAAGATGCAGTCTGATTTTTTGGTAATTCTTTCCAGTTTTCTGTTTTCGTTTTCTGAATTGGCTTGTTTTCTGAAGGGATATAAAATTAGCTAAAATGGTGGTTTTTAAGAGATAATGAGTAGCAGAGAAGGCTGAAAATTGAGAAAGATTGAAAGAGGACGTTTGAATTACAGATTTGGAGAAAGTTACTAAAATTACTGTGGATTAAAAAGACAGATGAGTTCTGGGGCAATTGAAAGTTGAATGCTGTCCTGAGGCTACGAGGGAAAAGTACATATTTTGGGCATGTAATAGAGAGAAGAAAAAAAATAGAGTGATGAAAAAATAATCATAACTAATTGTTGCATTTACAGGTAGTCTTTGACTTAAGACAATTGTTCCCCAAAGTTCTGTTGCTAAGGAATTTTGCCTCATTTTACGAACTTGCCACAGTTGTTAAGTGAATCACTCCAGGTGCTAAGTTAGAAACACAGTTGTTAAGTGAATCTGCCTTCCCCATTGACTTTGCTTCTCAGAAGATCCCAAAAGGGGATCATGTGATTCCCCAGGACACTGCAACCGTCATAAATATGAGTCAGAGGCCAAGCGTCTGAATTTTGATCACATAACCAGGGGGATGCCTCAGTGATAGTAAGTGTGAAAAAGGATTTTAGGTGTTTTTTTTTCTGTACCGTTATAATGTGGAACGGTCACTAAACAAACTATTGAGGACTGCTTATATAATAACCATATAATTGTAAGCACAGTTTCACTCAGCAACTGCTTCACTTAACAACTGAGTTGTTGGTCCCAATTGTGGTCACTCAACGAGGACGATCTGTAAGGGAGGAATGAGTAAAGCCCAAACCCAAACCCTCGAGAAAAAACTACAATGTTTTGGGGGCCACTGCACCTCTACATCAAACAGCGGTAGGGAACTGTGGCCCCCTCCAACTCCCTTCAACATGGCCGACTTAAGAATTCTGGGAGTTGAAGTCCACAAGTTCTAAAGGGGCCCTAATTCTCCACCCCTGACAGAAAAGGTGGCATCCTGGAGGCTGTGAAAAATAAGGATCAGATGTGGTCTCTCAGATTTCAGTCAGAAGAACTGAAAAATACATCAGCTCATTGCCATGTCATGCATTTCACTCATAAATCAACCTTGCTATACTTTCAGTGAGGCTTATTCCTCAGTGACATTATCAGGCCTGGAGTCTTAAGTATTTTTTCATATATATATATATATAGAATAAGAATATATATATATGATATATATATATATATACATACATACATATATATATATACAATATACATATACAATATACATATACATATACATATACATATACATATACATATACATATACATATACATATATATATATATATATATATATATATATATATATATATATATATATATAGCAGAATCTAGGTTTTTCTCCAAATGCTTTGCAATACAAATGCAAACAAGGCATTTTTCTAATGCAAATTACTACCGGAGAATATTTTATATTCTTCAGCTGATGCGTTAGCCTGTCTTCTTTTAGATTATATACCCTCTTTTTCTGTGTGTGAGGGTACCCAAAACTTGGTCTGCTTTTGTTTACAGGTCTCCTGGGATTGGGGTTTGAGAATGCATCTCTTCGAACTGAAAGTATTTATCTGATATTTTGGCATATCTCAGCATAATTTGAAGATAATCAGAATGGAATTCGGTTCACATGTTCAGACTATGCAATGTATGGTGCATATGTTCAGAATGTCATTCTTCATCTCAGGTTCATAGCCGGATTTTCAAAATAAGATTTAGCCTGTGGAAGGCAAGATGTCAGAAATGTATATAAAGAAACAATTTGGGTTCCTTACATGATTGTATTCCAGATTTCTATCTCCAGAATTCCAAGTGGCATATATAACTATCTAAACTCATGTTTCATCCAATTATTGTAATTCCTCGGTAAACCAGAACAGGCTAAATGCTTCTTTGGGTTGGAGAGCTATGGAAACACTTCTTATTCACTTCCCCTTCCTCTATCAGTGAAGATGCAAAGCTAAATTGTGGGTGTGTCTAAGCAACTCGCATTTAAATAAATAAAAGGCTGGAAATGCACCGCTTCTCTCCCATACACACACTACAAATACTTCCAACTATGGAAAATGTTAACAAAGATATGCTTCGTTATCTGCAGTCAACAGACTCAGAATTACAGAATTGCAGTACAACAGAATTGGAAAGGACCTTGGAGGTCTTGTAGTCGAACCTCCTGCCCAGGCAGAAGACCCTATCCCATTTCAGACAAATGGTTCTCCAATTTCTTCTTAAAAACTTCCAGTGATGGAGCATCCACAACTTCTGGAGGCAAGTGGTTCCACTGGTTAATTTGTTCTCACTGATAGGAAATTTCTCCTTAATTCTGTGCTGGATCTCTCCTTGATAAATGATTTCCCATTTGATAAACGATAGACCCAACTGGGTGATCAAAGGCCAGTGCCGCCTTACATCTGTATAGTGTGTGCAACACACTTTAAAAGAGCACTGGTGCTGTGGTCAGAACACTGATGATGTTACTTAGCTTGGTAATGAAACGTCTGCAAGAAAACAACCAGGCTTAGAGAGTACCAGGGACCCCCTCACACTTTAAAGGAGTGCATCTTTGATTGATTTGATGGTGATGTTGACCCTCTTAGATTAACAGAGTTGGGAGGGACCTTGTGGGTCATCTAGTCCAGCCCACCCCCACCCCACCCAAGCAGGAGACCCTACACCATTTCTGACAAATGACAGTCCAATCTCTTCTTGAAAGCCTCCAGTGATGAAGCTCCCACAACTTCCAATCGCAAACTATTCCATTGGGAGCCCCTTTGCCTTGGTCCTTTCTGTGGGATGATTTAGGAAGTCAAAACAATTTCATAATTATTTGCATGGAAGGTTTCGTATTTGTTTGTTTGTTTGTGTTTTTAAACCCACCAAATTGCTTTACGTTTCTGAATGTCAGAAGAACATTTATTTGTACTTTCCCAATGCTACTTCCTTGGTGATTTTATAGTGGGAAAAGCTTGTTTTAAACGCTACAACTGATTGACATTTATTTTACTAGCTTCAGATTCCATAAAACAAAAGCTGATGGCTTGGCAAATAGAGCAGAGAAATGTACTGAGGTTTTCACTGGCCAATCTGGTGGGGAAAAACATCAACATGACTTTGAAACATACTCAGTTTCACTGGAGATTCAGTGAAGTAAGGAGAAGAAAGAAGCAGTCTTATTTTTTCTTTTCCTTTCCTTTTTCTGTTTAGGTAGCCAGCTCGCATGGGAATTCTGCGAGTTGATGTCCATATATCTTAAAGTTCCTAAAATTTGAAAAATGCTGGGGGCTACTGGTTCCAAATGGTGGAGTAGATACAAGTCCTCACAGGTGTGAGGAATTCTGGGAGTTGAAGTCCACGCATCTTAAAGTTGCTAAAATTGAGAAATGCTGGGCTATTGGTTCCAAATGGTAAAATAGATACAGGGCCTCACAGCTATGGCTGGCTAGGGAATGCTGGCAGTTGAAGTCCACACATCTTAAAGTTGCTAAAATGGAAAAATGTTGGGGTATTGGTTCCAAATCGGGGTGGATTTCTACCGGGTCTGTCCACTTCTGTAAAACCGGTAGCTTTAAATAGCAGCAGACATAGAACTGATTCTATGTCTGCTGATGTTTTTGCCCACCTGGGCTCTTACCTGACCTTTAGTTCCTGATTTTTCAACTTCAGCTGCTAAATGAGGCACAACTGCAGTTAAAAAAGCAGGAAAGGGGGGCTGTTTCAAAGGCTGCTTCTCTGCACGCAGCGTGCTGATGACGATTTACAGTCGTGCCCTTGCAGCATGCAGGGAAGCACATCATAAATCACCGAACCTCGTAAATCACCGAACCAATAGTTAACCCTGTCATATCCCACCCCTGTTCCAAATGGTGAAATAGATATAGGGCCTCACAGCTATGGCTGACTAGGGAATTCTGGGAGTTGGAGTCCACACAACTTAAAGTTACTCAGGTTGAAAAACACTGCAGTAGCCCAACTCAGGGGTCTTCAAAATTGACAGCTTTAAGACTTGTGGACTTCAACTCCCAGAGTTCCTCCTCCAGTCATGTTAGCTCAGGAATTCTGGGAGTTGAAGTCCACAAGTCTTAAACTTGCCATGTTTGAAGACCCTTGGTCCAACTCATCCCTTCACCGTATCACAGGCCAAGTGAGATATTGTGATTTCTAACTCGGAGAGCTTGCTTCGCATCACCCAGAATTCCTAATAAAGCTGGATCTGATTTCATAAGATCACCTACACCTTATTCCTAAATACAAGATGTAACCCTGACATCACCCTTTGACTCAGGAGATAAAGCTCCAATTTTCCAGATTTGCACAAGTCAAAGATGTCAAAATCAGATAAGGCAAGGAGAGTTAGCCATGAGTTATCTGTTTTGTCAGCCTCCACAAAGCTTTAAGTTGCCGGAAAGATTCAGCAGTATTATCTGAAGGCCCGTCCTTCTTCACCCTGTTTAAATGAACATTTTGCTTCCTAGCATCTTCCATGACTACTATATTTATTTATTTTTATATCCCGCCTTTATACAAGTAGTCCTCAACTTACAACAGTTCACTTAGTGAGCATTCAAGGTTATAATGCCACTGAAAAAAAAGTGGCTTATAACCATTTTTCACACTTAACGACCATTTCAGAATCCCCATGGTCATGGGATCAAAATTCAGATACTTGGCAACTGACTCACATTTATGATAGTTGCAATGTCTGGGGGGGTATTTGATCCCCTTGTGCGGCCTTCTAACAATTCTGGTCGTAATTTGAGGACTACCTGTAAATGTATTTTTATATCCCACCTTTAATAAACAACAGAAAGCAGCAAACATATCTAGTACGCCATTTTTCCTCCTGTTCTCCCCACAACAACAACCCTGTGAGGTGGATTGGGCTGAAAGAGAGTGACTGGCCCAAAGTCACCCAGCTGTATTTCACGGCTAAGGCAGGATTAGAACTCGCAATATCCTGATTGCTAGCCTAGTGATTTAATTTAATCACTAGATCAAACTTCCTATAATTTCTCATCTGATTGGCCATTGTTGGGTTGATCTTATTAAACCCTGTTGGCTTTCTTTGCTAGCCTCAAGTGCCCTCAGGAAGAAGGAGGCAGAAAATCAAATTTGGTTAATCTCTTTTTGGTCAGCACGGTAGCTTCAGTGTTAACAGATAGTTAACAGATTAACAGAGTTGGAAGGGATCTTGTAGGTCATCTAGTCCAACCCCACCTGGCCCAAGCAGGGGACTCTACACCATTTCCAACAAATGGCAGTCCAGTCTCTTCTTGAAAGCTTCCAATTATGAAGCTCCCACAACTTCCGAAGGCAACTTCTGTTCCATTGGTTGATTGTTCTCACTGTCAGAAAGTTTCTCCTTATTTCTAGGTTGAATCTCTTCTTAATCCGTTTCCATCCATTGTTCCTTGTCTGACCTTCAGGTGCCTTGGAAAATACCTTGACCCCTTCCTCTCTGTGGCAGCCCCTCAAATATTGGAAGACTGCTCTCATGTCTCCCCTGGTCCTTCTCTCTTCACTAGCCAAGCCCAGTTCCTATAACCCCAGCTTTTAATGCATTTGAATTGCTGACTGGGGAAACTGCATGGGAATGTCATGGGAAAATCAGTGGATTATGGAGTCCATCTCCCCATAGGAATGCTGCAGACATGAACCCAATTATTATATTTTAAATGTTTTTATTGGTTTGCTAGCTTCAATTCTGGTAGTCAAAGCTTAAGCTGAGGCGGCTTTCTGCTTGGGCCAAAGGAATATCAATCAAAACATTTCAAGATTCTTTAATATCACTGTACTTGTAGGCAGGGGTGGGATTCTACAGGTTCGGGCCAGTACAGGCGAACCGGATGTTAATTGTACATCCAGTTTGGTGAACTGGTAGTTCCGAAGACCAGCTGCCCCCACCCACCCTGCCCCACCCCTCCCAAAGGTTCTGGCTCCTAGGTAAGCGCAGGGAGGCTTGCAAAGCCAAAAATGCTGTCCTCCCCCACCTGGCCATTTTGGGTCTTCTAAGGCTTCAGGGAGAGGCAAACTAATCAACTAACTGAGCAGCCCGTTCTCTGCCCTAATCACTGGCTGGGGGGGCATGGCCAGGAGTGTGTGACAGGCAGCACTCCTCCTGCACCCCCCTACCCCAAAAGCAAAAATGGGGCCGTTTTTAGCATAACAAGCCTCCGTGGAGCCTCAGGATGCAAGAGACCAACAACACTCTGGGCCATTAATTTTCCCATGGGGGAGTCACATGAGAAATTGGGACTGTGGTGGAAGGCGGCCACAATTGCTTGTGTCCTGGACCAGAGGTGGTGATCAGCAGGTTCTGACCAGTTCTGGAGAACCAGTAGTGGAAATTTTGAATAGTTTGGAGAACCAGCAAATACCACCTCTGACCCTGCCCCCATCTATTCTCTGCCTCCCATTGAGTCCCGGCTGATCGGCTGGGTCTTCTTTTCTTGCCCTGCACAGGAGAACAGAGCTGAAAAGCAGGTTAGTGGGGTGGGGAGGGAAGGGGGATTTTGCAGTATCCTTCCCCTGCCACGCTCACCAAGCCACGCCCACAGAACCAGTAGTAAAAAAAGTTTGAATCCCACCATTGCCCTGGACCCCAACAATGATGCCCCACCCCTGATGATAATGCCCCACCCCTAACAATGGCACTCCACCTCCCACCACTGATGACAGTCCATCCCTCTGCCACTGCCCATTGTCATGAGCCAGTCTAGACTGGGAGACCCTGTGAGGTGGACGTGACCCATGGGTCATAAAATACCGAGATCTGCTTTAGAGGCTTCTTGCGAGCTATAGACCATGAAAATCCATACATCATAAATACTGTATATTAGATTTTAAGTTTGTTTAAGACATTGGTTTGAATAACTTAACAAAGAACACACAAAGCAGGCAAAAATCACTTGTTTTCTAATTAAATAGGCTAATGCACTTCTGACTGAGAACAGGAATATTGGCCAGTAAAATCCCTTGTGTCTCCTTCATTAGTTTATACAAATGTCATTTCCACGTATTTATTAATAGGTACATCTTGAATCTGCGGGGACTAATTCAGATTACTTTGTGCTAGCGTTAAAATTCAAATAGGCAGCATCTTTCATTCAGAGAGGGGGAAATAGCATAATTACAAGGCTTCAGTCCATCATTCCTTCTATATATATATATAGTATATATCTCCTATTTTCAAAATCAGCATTTATGGTTGCAATGTACCCATTCAGTAAAATACTGGAATGCAAGGTAGAAAAATAGCAGGCTTCAGAGGTTGGAGAACCAGGAGGGCAAACATTGGTTTCCGTTTCAAAAGACTTCAGATTTCAAATGAAATGGAAGTATTAGCTGTAATTAATGCATAAAGTCACAGGGGTTCTCTTCATATTAATAAGCTTAGCATTGTGGGGGAATTTAGACTTGAAAGTAGCAAGGCAGGCACCTCTCTGGTTAGAATACCAAGGTTTCCCCTAGTTTAGTAAACAGAATTTCTGGTTTTTGAAGAATTGCAACATAACCAGCTGAATATTCAACATTATTCAGGTTTCTTGCATTGTTCAGAGTGGCAAAATCTTAATATGAGATTTACATATGGATCTGCATCCTTAAAGCTCAATCCCCTTATTAGGTAATTTACAATGTTTTTTTTAAATAAAATAATAATTCCAGAGTTATTACTTACAAAAGATGGTTAGATATACTAAAACTGGATGTCCAGTAATATAGGGAGCCATGAAATGAGGAATTGGAACTCTCAGTGCATTAAACATTAATGGAAGATGATTTTAACATTTATACATCACATTTCATTAGTTTTACAATTATATTCACTTAATAAAGATATTACTTGAATTCACAGCACATATCTATGTCTTCCCAGGGGGGAAAATGAGGGATTTCGCTAATTGGAAAAGATGTGGTGCTCAAAATGTTGGAGATGTGATTTTGTGCTATACAGGTTTTCCTTCGCACAAAAATAATTGCACATATTAATCTTGTTCTGGATGACTCGCTGGGTTTTTTTTTTTTTTTTGTAAATGCGTGTTAATTTTCAGAAAATTAACATGAGAAGAATGGGAATGAATAATGCAGCTTTGCCACTGCAAAGGAATTGAGATTCCAAGCCGGAAAGAATACGTTTTCTCCATTAATTTTCCTGGAAGAATTTAACAATCTATATAAATCTAGATTTTACTATTGTGGTAGCTATTTCGAACACTTCCACACTTAAGAACAATGGAGCCATGCCACAAAGAATGGCCAAAAAAGTCAAAATGGGCATCTACACCCATGTAATAAATGGACCCACTCTGTGGACACCCCTGCAGTGTAGGGAGGAATATGAAAAGGAATATTAAATGAAATCACCAGTCAGAACTGGCCAGACAAATGAAAACAAAGTCGCTAAACCCAAGGGAGATATAAGCAGAGGTGGCATTCAGCAGGTTCTGACCAGTTCTGGAGAACCAGTAGGGGAAATTTTGAGTAGTTTGGAGAACCGGCAAATCCCACCTCTGACTGGCCCCACCCCCATCTTTTCTCTGCCTCCTGAGTCCCAGCTGATTGGCTAGATCTTCTTTGGTTGCCTGCAGAGGAGAATGGAGCTGGAAAGCAGGTTAGTGGGGTGGGGAAGGAATGGAGATTTTGCAGTAACCTTCCCCTGCCATGCCCACCAAGGCACACCCTTAGAACCGGTAGTAAAAAAAAATTGAATCCCACCACTGGATATAAGGTATTATCCTCAGCCATTGACACCATGCAGAATTACTTTTCATCTATTTATTGTCCTGTCAGCCTAATTTCTCCCCGCTTCAAATCTGAAGAAGATTCAAATTTCCCAAAGAACTTGATTTTCCATGCTGGTTCTCTGGGAGTTGTCACATCACACTTTGTCTTCTCTCAGAAAACAAGTTTGTTTTTCCTTTGCTGGAAGTCTGGCCACTTGATCTACCCTGAGAACAGTCTGAGCCTTGAATAAACGCACATAAATGCAAAGTTTATTAGCCAGGCCAGGGTGAGCCAGTTCAGTCAACTCAGGCTCCCTTTCTTGGGAGGCACAGTCATTGGGTTTTTCCTGCACATGGATGGACCTTGTTTTTTTCCACTCATTTGATATTTTTTAAAACCCGTTTCCAGGGTGTCGCGCAGGAGAGAGAAAAGTAAAATACTATTTTTAAGGGAATTTCGCTCCGCGTTACACCTTTCTTGCTGCAGTTGTTAAGTGAATCTGGCTTCCCATTAATAATGTTGCTCGTCAGAAAGTCGCAAAAAGGATAACAAAGATGTAATATATTTAATAATCCATGTCACCACTGCTGCGAGGTTAGCTTTTGCCCAAAGATGGAAAGGTAATGAAATGCCAGACGAGATGGAAATAATTCGGAAAATTTGGGTGTGTGCTGAAATGGATAAATTAGTTCAAGAATTCAAAAATAAGACCGAATCTGATTATTATAAAATTTGGAAGAAGTTTTATCACTGGTTGAAAAAAGGAAGGAATAAGTATATCAAAGATGACTAAAGTTTATGTATATATGTACATTTGTATTATCTTTTGTATCTATTACTTAATGATGTAAGATAAGAAGGTGTGTCAGGATGTATGCACCACGTTCATTGTTTTTAAATGTCTTTCTTTTTTGTTTGATTAATAAAATTTATTTTTAAAAAAGGTCACAAAAGGGATCACATGACCTCTGGACACTGCGAACATCATGAATAGGAGTCCATTGCCGAGCCCCTGAATTTTGATCACATGATCAGGGAATGCCACAAAGGTCGTAAGTGTGAAACATGGTCGTGAGTCATTTTTTTCAGTGCCGTTACAACTTTGAACGGACACGGCATGAACTGTTGTAAGTCAGGGACTACTTGTCTTTTATGTTAAGCATGATTTAACTTTCCGATCAATTACATGGGAAGCTAGCATGGGATCCTGTGAACTATCATATTTAATAATCATAATAATAGCAGCAGCAACTGTCTCACACGCTGACAGGACACTAGCCAGATAAATACCGATGGATGCTGGTAGGCAGAGGCAGAATTTCCCCCCCTCCTTATTTTCCTCCCCCAAAACTAAACCCGATCACATAGTTTCGTAGCCAAGCACGGGTATTGAGCTAGTGATTTTATAAATATAAGCTCCAGTTTGAAAGAAGTGAATTTATAGCAGAGAGACGTAGAGGAGGAAAGTAGCAAAACTATTTGTATTCATTCCTTGTCCTCTGTCTCTCCCACCCTGAGTTTTGCCTACTTATCAGTTTTTCCTCTCTGATTATAATACATAATCAAAAATGATATTACCACCATGCCATTAACTCTCACAAAATGACAGGGTAGATTTATCTTGTGGCTTTGAATTTTCATCAGGTTTGTTTCTCATTACAAGCAATCTTTGACTTACAATCTCCGTTGAGCCCCAAATTTCTGGTGTTAAGCGAGATGTAAGTGAAGTGAAGTTTGCTCCATTTTATACGCTTTCCTGCCACCGTCGTTAAGCTAGTAACATGGTTGTTATGTGAATCTGGCTTCCCCGTTGGCTTTGCCTGCCAGAAGGTTGCAAAAGGGGATCACATGACCACCCCAGGACATGGCAACCATCACTAATAGGAGTCAGTTGCCAGGCGTCTGAATTTTGATCCCATGACCATGGGGATGGTGCAATGACCGTATGTGTGAAAAACAGTCACAAGTCACTTTTTTCCAGTGCTGTTCAACCTGTTCCACTACTGATTCAGTGATTGTTCACATGCGTGCATGCACCTAACGCACACATACCTAATGCACACACACACACAGCTTTCCACACACCACCTGAGGCCTGTAGCGCCAATCAGCTGAGAGGCTAATGCTTTTCCCTTCTTTCTCCTCTCAGCTGATGTCAGGCTTTTTTCCCTCCTCTCAGCTGATCGTGGGAGGCTTTTTGCAACCAGTTCGGCTGAACCAGGTCGAACCACTGGTGTTGTTGTAACTTCAAATGGTCACTGAATGAACTGTTGTAAGTCGAGGACTACCTGTATGAAGAGATCTTTTCTCGCTCTCTAATTTTTTTTCACCACAGATCCACGGACGTTTTATCACTGGAATAGATTTATATATAATAAAATATTATCTATGTGAAATACACGCTATATTGTCTGTGCTACTAAATGAAGGTTTAAAGACTCTGACAGATTCAAAGTGTTATGTCTTCCTATCTGTTGGCGGTTATCAGTATGTCATTAGGTTCTTTGATCAAACTGGATTCTTCTTTCAAACTTTTAATGCAAGGTTCTTCACCAACCTGATGCCCTCCAGATGCATTAAATGTCAACTCCTGTGATCCATAACAAATAATGAGAACTGAAATCCGACATATTTGGAATCTCTAAAGATTTGAGAAATCTCTTTTTGGTAAAATGATGCATATAATAGGATGCTGATGAATATAGGTTTTAAAAATGGATCCTATCTTCAATCAAGAGAAAAATTTAGAAGAAGGGGAAAAACATTCTTCAAAAATCATACATAATATAATTTTTTAATTGGGGAAGGGAAAAAATAGGAAACGAACCCAAGGACAACTTGAGCATTTTTATTATTTTATTTTTAAATAAATAATTATGTTTATTTTTAATTATATTACATTTATTTATTTGCATGTTTATTGCAAACCTTTTGAGCACCATCTCAGAAACTCAATTAAGAGGAGATTAATTTGTTAAAGCGATGTTAATGGAGTTGACTTTAATTTTTATTTTAATTGTGGTGATCTTACCGCCAGGTTTTCTATTTGTCTCTTGATTTATTGTTGTGAAATACTCTGAGTGCTTATATAAGCAGAAAGGAAGTATATACATGTAATAAGCAATAATTAAAACAACATTTGAGTAGACTTCAACTCCCAGGATTCCTCAGCCAGCCATGCTGTGGAATTCCAGGAGTTGAAGTTCACAATCTTAGTTGCCAATTTTGGAGACCAGAGATGGTATTCAACAGGTTCTGACGAGCTCTGGAGAACTGGTAGCAGAAATTTTGAGTAGTTTGGAGAACTGGCAAATGCCACCTATGACTGGAGATTTTACAGTATCCTTCCCCTGCCACGCCTACCAAGCCATGCCACAGAACCAGTAGAAAAAAATGTTTGAATCCCACCACTGTTGGAGACCCCTGGGCTAGACTGAGAAGACCATAAAACTTCTCCACTGAAGCAACAGAAGACTACTTCTCTGCGGCTAACATGAAGAAATGAAACTTGACTTGATGGAAATATTACTGTCCTCTTAGCTTAGGACAGGGATGCCAGACTCGTGTCATCATGGCAGCAAGGGCTGGGATTCTACAGGTTCTTACCTATTCACCAGAACCGGTTGTTAACTTTCTAAGCAGTTTGGAGAATTGGTTGTTGGAAGAAACCTCCTTTTGTTTTTTTCACCCTTCTTGCATTCTTGGTAGTGTGCCAAGACTTACTGTCTCCAGAGGAGTTTTTTTTTTCTTTGCTGGTACCTTCTTAAAGGGGAAGGATTGTTTTAAGCTTTTTACACTGCTGTTGGGAGGAAATACTCCCCTGTTGGAGTTAGCACTTTGAAGAAATAATTGAATAATGAAGCAGAGCTGCCAGAAAGAAGCTTTTAATGACAAGGAACCAAGATGAGTGACATTCAGCAAGGCTTCTTGGTTAGCTAGAAAGATTGACATTCAAACGTGAGTTTATATACCCTTTTTGAGTTTTGGTCTAAAACTGGTGACCATTCAAAGTTACAATGGCACTGAAAAAAGTGACATGACCATTTTTCACACTTACGACTGTTGCAACATCCCCACTGTCATGAGAGGCCAGGCGAGGAGAAGCACCCCTTGACGTGAGTGATATCGAGTTTGCCACCCCCACCCAGTCACATGATCAGCAAGCCACGTCCACCAACTTAGCCACGCCCACAGAACCGGTTGTTAAAAAAATTGAATCCCACCCCTGCATGGCAGCGTCATATGACGTATCAGGACTTTCCCCCGCTTTGCTAAACCAGAACTGGATATGTCTAGTTTGATGAAAAGAAAGACTAGGGGTGACATTATAGCAGTGTTCAAATATCTCCAGGGCTGCCCCAAAGAAGAGGGAGTCAAGCTATTCTCCAAGGTACCCAAAGGCAGGACAAGAAGCAACGGATAGAAACTAATCAAGAAGAGAAGCAACTTAGAACTAAGGAGAAATTTCCTGACAGAACAATTAACCAGTGGAACAACCTGCCTCCAGAAGTTGTAAATGCTCCAACACTGGAAGTTTTTAAGCAGAGGTCGAACAACATTTCTCTGAAATGGGAGAGGATTTCCTGCCTGAGCAGGGGGTTGGACTAGTAGACCTCTAAGGTTCCTTCTAATTCTGATGTTCTGATATTCTTTGCACACTGTGACATTAAACAAACGCTGATTCCGTGATCACCTTTGAAAATTGAAAGCATGTGTTTTATATAGCAAAAACACTATATAGCAATTAAATTTTTCAGAGTTACATTCAGGCCCAGGGATAATTTTGGAATTCCATCCTGTTTGCTTTCTGTCCAAAATTGAAAGGGCTGGAGGTGGGGGTGGGAGATTGTGTGTGATTATAATTTGCTATTAGAGCCCCTAATTTGCAATATGAAAGCTCGTTTGGTGAATGTCAGCTACCGAAGGGCTCCCAGGCAGATGTTTTCTGCACGGGGAAGCGAAGCTATTCCCTTTATAAATCCTTTGACCTTGACAAGACAGCTTGCCACATATGGCTGTCTTATTGCAGCGATGCAGAGAAGAAAAACGCGGCTCTTACAGTGGGAGCAGAACTGCATCTTGCATTTACATGGGCTAAAACAGGTATTTCAAATCGATCTTGGAATTGTCCAGTGGTGAAAAGTTTGCTCAGGAATTGTCGAATGCATTGTGCTATGGTTCCAAACTTCACCAAATTGAATGAAGAGTCTGTGATTTCCCAAAATTTCTCCTCCCCCACTGTTTTATGCAGGCAGAAGAGTGAAATCTTTATTGCTAACTAGCTCTATACCTGTGCTTCGCTATGAAACTATGTGATTGGGCTTAGTTTGGGGGGACGAAAATAAGGGGGGGAAATTCTGCCTCTGCCTACCAACATCCATCGGTATTCATCTGGCTAGCATCCTGTCAGTATGTGAAAGAGTTGAGGGCTGTTTAGAAACTGAAACATGGAAACTGAAACAGTATTTGCTGTGTGAGCAAGAAAGAGACAGCAAGGAGCCTGGGCGTGGCTTAGCTCAACAGTTCTGTACTAATGCTGCTTGCTGCTGTGAAACTGAAACTCCTCTGCTTGTGTTTTGTATTTGGAACAGATTTCTTTTCAGGTGGGGAGAGGGAGTAGAACTCCTTAGCATCAGAGCATGTTAATAATAATACACAAAATACTAACACTCTGATGGTCATTTCAAAAAATCCTTTCTTAGTGAGCACCTAGAAGTCAAGAGGAACATACGTGCCAAATTTCAAATTTGTAGGCATTATGGTTCTGGAGATTTTGTGATGATGTGTGAGTGATATTTCGCTTTTATATATCGAGATAAATAAAAATAATTGTCAATTGTTTGTTGCATATTTAAATATGTACCTCAGGCTTGATTAATAGAATCCCCGATGGATTGGGGTTTTATTCATATTTGGAGCTCTGAAAAAAAAAGGCTTTAATGATAATACATTTTCATATAAAATGATCTAAGGTGCTTTTAGAAATTCTTTTAAATTGTTGGCTATAGAAGACCAGGGCATGTCTGCAGGAACAGCCTCGATTGTTATTGAGCAATTCCACTCACTTTTCTTTCTTGGAAAGCCTTGTTGCTTTAAATATCCCTTTCTCCTAACCCAGGGATGGGCATCTATGGCTCCATTTTGACCTCTGGACTTCGACGCCCAGAATTCTTGAGCCAGCATTAGGTGCTCACCTGTATCCTAAGCCAGGGCTATCAAACTGGCGGCCCGTGGGCCAGAGGTGGTATTCAGCAGGTTCTGACCAGTTCTGGAGAACCGGTATCAGAAAGTTTGAGTAGTTTGGAGAACCAGCAAATCCCACCTCTGACTGGCCCCGCCTCCACCTATTCTTTGCCTCCCATTGAGTCCCAGCTGATTGACTGGGTCTCCTTTTGTTGCCCTGTACAGGAGAATGGAGCTAGAAAGCAGGTTAGTAGGGTGGGGAGGGAATGACGATTTTGTAGTATCCTTCCCCTGCCACGCCCACCAAGCCAAGCCACACCCACAGAAACGGTAGTAAAAAAAATTGAATCCCACCACTGCCATGGGCCAGATGCATAATGTGCTGGCCGTACCCACGCCTGGTTTAGCAAAGGGGAAAAAGTCCCGATATATCATGTGACGCTGCTGTGACGATATGAGTTGGATATCCCTGTCCTAAGCTAAGAGGACAGTAATATTTCCATCAAGTCAAGTTTCACTCCTTCATGTTAGCCGTAGAGAAGTAGTTTTCCATTGCTTTGGTGGAGAAGTTGTATGGTCTTCTCCGTCTAGCCCAGGGGTCTTGGGCTAGAATGATCATGTGACCACGTGTGTTGTGTTCACCCATCAGAACTTCGAAATCAGGTGGTTAGTACCTTTTGGTGGAGGTCTACCATTATGGTAAGGTGGAGGTCTACCCTTTGATAAGCGGGCAGTTCAGTGGTTAAAGACACTGAGCTTGTCAGCTGGTAAACTGACAACCGGGGGGCTCGAGACCCAAGCGTCGCATGAAAGGGTGAGCTCCCATTTTGTGCCCCAGCTCCTGCCCAGCTAGCAGTTTGAAAGCATGCAAATGCAAGTAGATAAATAGGTACTACTTTAGCAGGAAAGTAACAGCCTTGCATACTTCCGTGCTGACCACAGATGTCGGAAGTGTCACTCAGATAACGCAGGCTCCCTCGGCTGTGTATCAGAGATGAGCACTGTGAAGTTGTGAGTCTGACACAACCGGACAGGGGAAACCTTTTCCTTTTATCATAACTTTGAATGGTTGCTAAGTGACCAGTCATGAAGTAAAGGCAACCTGTAGTTAAATAAAATAGTCACCAAACTGGGGAGGGTTTATGGAATTTCAGGTTCACTTGGGTGTTTAATACAGTTGGAAGGATGACAGCATTTTTCCAAATGCTAATGTTGCAATGTTGAGACAGAGATTAGTACCCTAGGACAGGGGTCCCCAACCAGAGGTGGTATTCAGCAGTTTCTAACCAGTTCTGGAGAACCAGTAGCGGAAATTTTGAGTAGTTCAGAGAACCGGCAAATCCCACCTCTGACTGGCCCCGCCCTCTGCCTCCCGACTCCCAGCTGATTAGCTGGGTCTTCTTTGGTTGCCCTGCACAGGAGAACGGAGCTGGAAAGCAGGTTAGTGAGGTGGGGGAATGGGGATTTTGCAGTATCCTTTTCCTGGAGTAGGGTGGGAATCAAGATTTTACAATAGCCTTCCCCTGCCACGGCCACCAAGCCACGCTCCCAGAACCAGTAATAAACATGTTTCGAATCCCACCACTGTTGGAGGCCACTGCCCCAGGACGTCCTGCAATCCTGAGAGGATGCCAGAATGAACAATTGTGAACTTTCTAATGTTTCATTTTCTTTGTTGTTTGTTTGTTTGTTCCAGGAAGGTTCTGAGGATAGTATGTGAGTAGAAGCTTGTTTATTTCATTCCAAAGTAATTAAGAGAGGTAACATATGGATGTTTGTAAGTAATTGATGTTCATTTCCTGGCCTCAATCACATCTGAGCTACAGAGGTTAACATTGTAGGTCACACAAGGCAGGAGTAAAGGGGAAAGGAAAGGTCATCATTCAAGGCTGCATATACATCCATTATTCCAATTACATCCAATTACGACAGGAAATAGAGTAACAGATCAGTAAGGGAGTTCATCTGCCTGTTCCTTAATTATACCCAGGCATACATATCAATCATGCTATTTCTTTTTAGGCTAAGCAGTGTATACACCCAGCCCACACACACAAAAAAAAGAATAAGCATTTGAAAATACAAGAAATTAAAGGCATAGGAAGAAGAAACATATCTAAAAATAATTTATTTTCTTCATTCCCAGGATCTTTATCTGGACAAATACTTTTATGATTCAATGGTTACCAGATCAGTATCATTTGTCAGATAAATAATAGCTCTGCCCTTAGTCACAAGCAGCTAAATAAAACTTGGGTTACTAAAGTCAATTTCACTGTCTTGCAAAATCAATGAATTTTGCTTCCTCTTGCAATTGGTGGCACCTGCCCACCAAACTCATGGAAAGAGAAAAGAAAAAAGAAAAACAGTACTTAAGTTTTCAGAAACCAATTTCTTTATTTAGCGTTCTCATTCCTTCATATGTTTTTTTCAGAGGCTCCTCAACTTATATCCGGTTGCTTAGAGACTGTTCACAGTTGTGGAAACTTCGACTGTTTCCACAACTTTGAACAGTCACTAAGCAACCAGTTATAAGTTGAGGAGTACCCTGATTAGTCAAAGTTTCCTGGAAAAGGGAGTTAACAACCCGAATCTGAAGATCTGATGGTCGTCCCCTCTGCACAGTCATGTGACAGCATTTGAGGGACTTGGTAACACAGCCGTTACAAAGAACTGTGGTGGCGCAGCGGTTAAAGTGTAGTATTGCAGGCTAATTCTGCCCACTGCCAACAGTTCGATCCTGACTGGCTCAAGGTTGACTCAGCCTTCCATCCTCCCAAGGTTGGTAAAACAAGGACCCCGATTATTGGGGACAATAGGCTGACAATAGGCTTCTGATTTTTGGCAAAACTGTCATAATGAACAGTGGGTTCACTTAATAACCTGGGGGGGTTGTTTTACCTTTACTTAACAACTGCCACAAAAAAGGTCATAAAATCAAGTTGGTCATGTTGACCATCACAACATACAGCCATAATGGGCTAGGCTAACTCTATCACAATTGTATGTGAAGGATTAGTTATACATAACTCCAAGGTTCTTTCTGCCTTTCCTAAACCTTCAGGCCATCACTGTTAGCTTGTGGCCACTCTAGGAAACAACTCTCACAATTCAACACACTCATAAATTTTCCAGGGATTAGATCCAGGGGTGAGCTTCAAATTTTTTAGCAAGGGGCTCTCTGCCCTAATGACTGCCTGGGTGGGCGTGGCTAGGTGGGCATGGCCAACACCACCACTCCCACCCAGTCACATGACTCCCCCAGCCACACCTACCCTGGGTTTTGTTGCTCCTGGTGTTTTCTGTGGAAAATGGGTCTCTCTCTCTCTCTCTCTCTCTCTCTCTCTCTCTCTCATGTCTGTTTTTCTTTTTCCACCACCTCTTCCCCTCTTCCTTCCTTCCTTCCTTCCTTCCTTCCTTCCTTCCTTCCTTCCTTCCTTCCTTTCTTTCTTTCTTTCTTTCTTTCTTTCTTTCTTTCTTTCTTTCTTTCCCCCTTCTCTCTCATTTATTTCCCTCTCTCTCATTCTCTCCCTCCAGCTCTCTCATTTCTCTCCCTCTTCCCCTTCTCTCTCTCATTTGTTTCTCTTTTTCGTGTCTCTCATTCTCTCCCTCCATCATTTTCTCATTTCTCTTTCTTTTTCTCCCCTTTTCTCTCTCTTGTCTCTCTCCTCCCATCTTGTGCGGCGGGGGGGCGGCGGGGGGGACAGCCAGGAATGGGATTTGGGGTCTCGCTGAGGGGATCGTCTTAGCTAGGGGATCGCCTGAGCCAGTGGTGGGATTCAATATTTTTTACTACTGGTTTTGTGGGCATGGCTTGGTGGGCATGGCAGGGGAAGGATACTGTAAAATCTCCAGTCAGAGGTGGTATTTGCTGGCTCTCCAAACTACTCAAAATTTCCACTACCGGTTCTCCAGAACTGGTCAGAACCTGCTGAATACCACCTCTGGCCTGAGCCCCTGCAAGCCCACCCCTGATTAGATCCTACGCTCTGACAAAGCCATCATTGCTCCGTGAAACAATACAATACGATCCCCGTTGCTGAGAGGGCGGTAATAACCCTTGGCTTGGCTCCTTCTGATTGCTTCAACAGGGACACGCAGTAGCTCAGAGAAAATACTTCCGTCTTCTCCCGCTGCCATGAATCATTATGATGTGTTTCATGGAGGCCAATCACAGCTACCTTGCATCAGCCAAGTCTCTAAAAAAGGGCCTTGATGCAGGTCTAGAACAACTCGGCCTGGCCAACTCCTCATTGCCAACTTGGCACAACCAACTCACAGTGGAGCAACTCACTGCAAGACCAGATTTACAGCAAATATCGAAGAAATGGGGGAATAGAATCGTGAAAGAAAGGGCACAAAAGGAAGGAGAGAATGAAATGCAAATGGTGAAAATGAAAATATTTTTAAAATTATTTGAAGTTTTCCCATGGCGAGTTGGCTACAGCAAGGGTGAAACCAGGCTTAATAGCAATAACTGTGAGAGAGATCTTGGAGTCTTAGTGGACAACCAGCTAAATATGAGCCAGTAGTGTGCAGCAGCAGCCAAAAGAGATAATGCAATCCTAAGTTGCATTAACAGAGGGATACAGTCAAGATAAGTACTAATACCACTCTATAAAGCCTTAGTAAGGCCACATCTTGAGTACTGCGTCCAGTTTTGGTCACCACATTATAAAAGAGATGTTGAGACTCTAGAAAAATTGCAGAGAAGGGCAACCAGGATGATTAGGGGACTGGAGACTAAGGCATATGAAGAACGGTTACAGGAACTTGGCATGGCTAGTCTAGGGAGGAGAAAGACCAGGGGAGACAGGATAGCAGTCTTCCAATATTTGAGGGGCTGCCATAGAGAGGAAGGGGTCAAGCTATTTTCTAAAGCACCCAAAGGCCAGACAAGGAATAATGGATGGAAACTGAACAAGGAGAGATTCAACCTGGAAACAAGGAGAAATTTTATGACAGTGAAAACAATCAAACAATGGAACAGAAGTTGCCCTTGGAAGTTGTGGAAGCACCATCACTTGAGACTTTCAAGAAGAGATTGGACTCTCATCTGTCAGAAATGGTGTAGGGTCTCCTGCTTGGGCATGCGGTTGGACTAGATGACCTACAAGGTCCCTTCCAACTCTTATTATCTGTTATCCCTCTGCTAGTTGGCCACGGTGAGTTGGCCACGGCAAGTTGGCTGCGGTGAGTTGGCCGCATCAAGTTGCCTTGACACTCTCCATCTTGCAGATGTCCTGTCCTGCAGGATCTTAAACGAATACAAATATTGGACGATCAAGAAGCAGAGGAGAGGCCCACGCAGCTGACTTGGAGCCTTGGCAGAGCATGAAAGGGGAAGTGGCTGATTCACTGGCTGAAATGTACAAGTGAAGGATTGGGACAAAATGCTCATGGCTCTGCCCAGCAATTTAGCAGATGCGTTCTGAACCAGCTGCACTTTCCACGCTGTTCTCAAAGGTTGCTCTGCACAAAACGAACTCCGCTGAATTGTAGATTTCCATTTGGATAATTAAAAGCCAAAATGCATCTATCTAGGTAGAAAGATACAGCTGGGGAACCAGTTTAAAATAACACAGGTAGCCCTCAACGTACCACCAGAACTGAGCCCCAAATTTATTTTCCTAGGTGAGTTTTGCCTCATTTTACGACCTTTCTTGCCACCTTTAAGTGAATCCCTGCGGTTGTTAAGTTGGTAACATCGGTTGTTAAGTGAATCTGTTGCTTCCCCCTTGACTTCGCTTGTCAGAAGGTCGCAAAAGGGGATCAGGTGATCCTGGGGACATTGCAGCTGTCATAAATATGAGTCAGTTGCCTACCGTCCGAATTTTGATCACGTGAGCATGCTGCAATGGTCGTAAGTGTGAAAAATGGTCATAACTCATTTTTTTCCAGCGACGTAACTTTGAACGGTCACTAAATGAACTGTTGTAAGTTGAGGACTACCTGTAAAAGGAAACCCCATGCCATGGAAGAAATCTGTAATATGTTGCTCCATGAAAACGAGGGCTTAAAGAAACTGATTTTTTTTTAAAAAAATAAATTTTATTGATTTTCTATTAAGGAAGAAACTGATTTTGAATCCCGGCAGAAAATACTGTATATCTATATTTTTTAAAAAAATTCTACTTCTCATGCAGTTTAATGAAAAAGAAATAATTTCCAAAATGCAGTCAGTTATTTCTCACTAAATTACATGTCCGTAATATGGATAGTCCTCAACTTACAATCTTTCATTTGTTCAAAGTTACAACAGCACTGGGAAAAAAGGTGATTTGTGATCATTTTTCACACTGACGACCATTGCATGGTCACATGATCAAAATTCAGGCGCTTGACAACCGGCTCATATTTATGACGGTGGTTCCCGGGGTCACGTGATCCCGTTTTGCAACCTTCCAACAAGCAAAGTCAATGAGGGAAGCCAGATTCACTTAACAACCATGTTACTAACTTAATAAATGCAGTGATTCACTGAACAAATGCAGCAAGAAAAGTCGTGAAATGCGACAAAATTCACTTAATACATTTCTCACTTAGCAACATAAATTTTGGGTTCAACTGTGGTCATACATCGAGGAGAGGCCAGACGAGGTAAGGCCGGGCATGACAAGGAGTGGCTGGGATGGGAAGGGAGGGGTGAGGCGGGGGCCATGCTGGGCGTAGCGAGGAGAGGCTGGGTGAGGTGAGGCGCCCCTCGACATGAATGATGTCGAGTTGGCCACGCTCACCAAGTCACATGATCACCCAACCAGGCCTACCCAGCCGGTCATTAGGGCAGAGAACTGGTTGTTAAATTATTTAAATCCCACCACTGCTCATATTTATGACGCTTGCACTCTTCCCGGGGTCACAGGATCCCCTTTTGCGACCTTCCAACAAGCAAAGTCAACGGGGATTCACTTAACAACCGTATTACTAACTTAACAAGATTCATTTTACAACTTTGGCGAGAAAGTTGGTAAAACAGGGTAAATCTCACTTAACAACTGTGTTGTTTAGCAACAGAAATTTTGGGCTCAGTTGTGGTCATAAGTTGAGGACTGCCTGTATTTAACACAGTGGGCATTCTTTTTTTTAAAAAAATGTGATAAGGTCAATGTTGCTGTAGAAAAACAGTGGAGAAGTAGGAATAAAATACTAATTAAGTTCAGGCAATATCCTGCCTCGATAAATATTGTGTTTCAAATCTTGCAAAATTATCATCCAAAGCAGTTCGGCCAATTTATAGTTATGAGAAAATACTCTAAAGTCGTAATGCAATTCTAAATTAAAATAAAAATCCCCCGGGCATCTACAGAGGCATCCTTTATGGCCCTCCTCCAAGGTTATGTTCAAGTGAATCACCAGACTCTGAAATCAGCAGAAAATTATATGACATAAATTTTGCCTTCCTTCCTGTTGGGTCCTGCATCTCTTCGTTAAGCAAAAGGGCAGGTTAAGTAAAACCTTTGAGTTTGTTGCAATAGCCACTCTGAATATCAACAGCTGGCGGAAAACCATCCATCCATCCATCCATCCATTAATTCCATCCATCCATTTATTCTGTTTTCGTTTCCACCTGTTCCGATCCCCGTTACCTGAAAAGGGCCAAAAATGGAGCGCGTGGAGGCCAAAAATGGGATGCGGAGGTAGAAAATGAGGCACACAGAGGCGGCAATAGACGATGGCGATCCCTGTAGCCTGAAACAGCTGATGGTTGGGAGGCTGATCCAACCGCCAATCAGCCGCTCATGCTAAATCAGGCTGGGACGAAGCTGACCAGCTGTTTGCTGTAAGGAGCCAAAGTGCTGGGAGACAGATGGGGTTTTTTTTTGTAGTTTTCTGTCTCAAAAGCTAGGTGCGCCTTATACTTCGGAGCATCTTATAGTCCAAAAAATACGGGTTAATGCTAGCTATTTCCTTCCCATCCTCCCCCACCGTCCACGTGTAAATAAATCTGAAGCCTTTTTAATTGTGCAAAGTGGTTTGGTTGTGAAGAGCAGAACGGACAGTTTTTGGAAGTCATCTTCTAGAGAAGATTAACCTAGAAGAATGGGAAAGGCCTGTCTGTCACCTGGCATCATGATTTCACTCCAGGGAAATAAAAAAAGAAGCCAATTATTAAGTTATTAGGAAAATTCGAGATCAGGAAAAACCTTGATCTTGTGGATTTCATATCATTTAAGAAATGGATTGTCCTTCGGGAAGGAGTGAAGGATACTCAGCTCCTTGGACCATCTTATACGTTGATTGAGGAATGGTAGGTTTTAAAACATTCATAAAAACACTCTATTCTTTGGCCACCTAAAATTCCAAAACTAAGACTTCAAACCTGAAAAGAAAACAAAGCTCATGTTACCAGTACAGGTTTTAGAGTTGTAATACAGTTTGAATACTAGCTCTGGATTTTCCTGTCACAATATTCCTTATTGGTTCTAATTTGTGAACATATCTTCAAGGGCAAAACCATGCCAAGTACTTTACAGTAATCTAGCAATATCTCAAGTAAAACACATATCATTGAGACAAGGAAGCTGCTTTAATAGTCTGGCTTGTTCTGAAGCTATTTACCACAGTTGTCACTTGGAATTAAATTTAAAAGGCACTTATAAAATGTTCTGCACTGCTGGGCATTTTCAAACAGACTACCTGGAACTGTGAGGGCTTAGTTGATTCCTGCCCTGAAGAGATTAGACTAGATCCCCTAAGGTCCTTTGCAACTCATAGATTTTATAATCGTGTGAAAGCTGCAGTTAAATTGGAAGTTCTGTTTGTTTGCCTCTATCAAAGATTCAGAGCAGGAGTGACAAACTCAAGGCCCGGGAGGGCCAAATCCTGCCCATGGGGTGGTTAGATCTGGCCCACAGGGCTGCCCTGGAAACAGCAAAGGACTGGCCCGCAGTGCCTCTGTCAGCGAAAACAGAGCTCAGGGAGGCCACACAAGGCCTACCCAGGCTCCATTTTGGGGCCGTGATAGCTTCCTGCAGCCCACTGCCAGCCAAAATGGAGACTCGGGGAGGCCGCGCACTCTGTTTTCACTGGCAGAGGTTTGCAGGAGGCTGTTGCGGTCAAAAACGAAGCCTCGATGAGTGACGTCAAGCTGGCCACACCCACCCCAGCCCCGCGAGATCAAACACAACCCTGATGCGGCCCTCAACAAAATCAAGTTTGACACCCCTGGTTTAGAGTCCTTAGTGCTCATGAGCTTGGTGGTTTGCTTGCAGATATTTCATTACCCAACTATGCAACATCATCAGTAAACAGCATCATCAAGCACTGATGATATTACCTAGCTGGGTATCATAACCATTGCAAGCAAACCGTCAAGTTCAGAGAGCACCAAGTACCCCACCGTTCAACCAGATATTCGCTTCTCTTGGAATCTATCAAGGTTACTATTTGGGTCAACGTCACAGGTCATAATAAATAGTTCACATACATTTTATACAAATAGGCAAAAGTATCTTTCCTATATATTGATATACAGGTAATCCTTGACTAACAACAGTTCATTTATTGACTGTTCAAAGTTACAATGGCACTGATAAAAGTGACTAACGACAATTTTTCACAGTTACGATCTTTGTAGCATCCCTATGACCAAAATTCAGATCCTTGGCAATCGGTTCATACTTATGCCCATTGCCGTGTCCCAAGGACATGCGACCACCTTTTGTGACCTCCTGTTGTGGTTTGCCGACAGCCTGTGCAGATGGCAGTGGAATTGGACAGTGGGGAAGAAAGGGGATCAGTCTGGGAGTTGGGGGAGGACTTGGACGAGGATCCTGCATCCAAAGCAGAGATGGGGCCAGGACCATCTGGGAGTGGAGTGCTGCCTCTGGAGTCTTTGGAGTCTGGCAGTAGTGAGGCAGAGGACCCAGGGGAGCCTGTTTCCAATGCGCAGAGCTGCTAGAAGGCGAGAGCAGCTGAAACAAAAGGGGTGACTTGGGAGTAAGGCTGGGAGGTGATTGCCCCTCCCATAAGGGATAAAGGACAGGCCAAGATGATGAATCCTTTGCAGGAAGCAAAGTAGTTCATTTGGTTCAGGTTCATTCTTGAAGCTCTTTGTACTTCAGTTGGCTTTTTTTCTAGTTCATTTGATACTACTTTTATTGGCAGTACTTCACAGAAAAGAAAGGTGAGAGCTTATCTCGAGGGACTGTTTGAGATTCATTACTGGCTGGGAATGAAAACAATACCCAGCGTTGCAATAAAATAAGACTTGTTTTTAAAATAAGTGTGTGCATAATTACAGTCTAGGAAGCCTTTTTTCAGAACACCTTCTGACAAGCAAAGTCAATGGGGAAGCCAGATTCACTTAACCATTGGATTACTAAGCTATCAATTGCATTGGTTTCAGTGGTGGTATGCTACCGGTTCAGACCGGTTTGGCTGAACTGGTAATAAAAAAAGCCTCCCACGATCAGTGGAGAGGAGAAAGAAAAAAGTGCAGGATCGGCCCTCCTACCGCCTCTGCGCTTTTCTCTTCTTTATCCTCGCAGATGATTGGGGCTGCAGGTCTCAGCTGGTGAGGGAAAGCTGCGCACATGCATTAGGTACCCACGATCACCAAACCAATAGTGGAATAGGTAGGGTCCCACTGCTGACTGGTTCACTTAACAACGATGGCAAGAAAGGTCGTAAAACAAAGTAAAACCCACTTAACAAATGTCTCACTTCA
This sequence comes from Pseudonaja textilis, assembly GCF_049901715.1. Classification (NCBI taxonomy): domain Eukaryota; kingdom Metazoa; phylum Chordata; class Lepidosauria; order Squamata; family Elapidae; genus Pseudonaja; species Pseudonaja textilis. Next base: position 10,488,500 of record NC_141995.1, read on the forward strand.
CAACAGACATTTTAGGCTCAATGGTGGTCGTAAGCGGAGGACTATTATAATCCCAAAACAGCGCCTTAGGTGTAAAAGAGACTGTGCTATCTTCTTTCCATCACGACCAGTGGAATTTCACACAACGTTATTTGTAAAACGGCAACAGAAAGAGAGAGAAGAGAGAGGAGAGAATGAAAAGTTGCAGGAGAAACAGAAAACAACGCTCAGGAGGAAAGGAGTATTATGTGGCTGGGAACCTCAGAGGGACCCCAGGCAGAGAGAGAAATGTTCTCTATTAACGTCATCAGGCATTGCTTTGCTTACAAAACGACTAGCAGTAACCTTTGCCAAACCAAACTAAGCTGTCTGGAAAGCCAATAAAGAATTTAGTGATGAATTCTTGGAACAGTGTGATAACATTTCGAGTGAGAAGCCGTGTCCTTCTGCGCTGGGCACTTCTCTACGAATGAAAGCTGCAAGGAGCTTTAAAAAAACGTGCTCCCATCCAATGACATGGTTTATAGCAGGCATCCACATAAAGTCCTATCCGCGCATGATGCTTAATGGTGATTGGCAGGGGCCAGAGATCTGCTTTGACATTCCACTCCCTCTCTTGTGGTCAGAGGAAGAGACATAATAACAACCTCTCCTGGTGCTCCCATTGTTTATGTGGGACACACCTCTGAGGCCGGCCGGTGCACCCTAAAAAAAGAATGGGTGTCGGATTAAGAACCATTTCCAAGACGACTTGAGTCATTCATTCTTCCCAAAGCTTTGCTATTCTACTCCAAGGATGCAAAGGGATCACCTTCTGGGAAAACACACACAAGGAATGCCTCTTATGACACCTGATGTAATCCTCCTTTGGAAATTACAGCTCTAAGTAATGAGATTTAGTTTAGTTTAATTTACTTGATTGTCATTGTACATCATAGAACGAAATTAAATGCTATCTTCAGTGTACTATACAGCAGAATTCAAAAGAGCTACTGCTCTGGGATAGAAGCTGTTTTTCAGCCTATTTGTCCTTGTTTTTATCATCCTGTACCGTCTGCCAGATGATAGTAGTTCAAAAAAAAGGGTTCCCAGGATGAGATAGATCTTTGAGAATGTTTTGAACTTTCTTAAGGCAGCGGGAGCTATAAAGCTCTTCCAAAGAGTGGAGAGAGGGCAACCAATGATCTTCTGGGCAATGACGTTAACCCTCTGGAGTGCTTTGGGTATAAAGGTAGTCCTCGACTTACAATATTTCACTTAATGACTGTTCAAAGTTACAACAGCACTGAAAAAAGTGACTTATCAGCTCTGCCCCATACAGTCGGACACAACCGGACAGGGGGGACTTTTCCCTTCCTCTTTTAATCCAGAACCCAAGAGAAAAAATGCATTGAAAGAATACCGTAATCTTATTCCCACAGCCTGTTTTGTAGCTGGACTGCAATACAACCCAGCAGAGAATTGTTTTGATTATATTGGGTAGCCTATTAAACGGAGCACTCTCCCACTTTCTGGGCCCGCCTACATGGGAGACAGCATGGTTCTACATCTGTTAGCAAGCTGGCAGATGCAATGTGGTTTGTCAAGCAAAAAGAAATCAATCTCATTTCTTTTTTATTTCCGTCTCTTATTCCTCCTTGGAGCAGGCAGCCCTAGTGAAGTGATAGATGTAAATCTATAATTAGCCACGTCTGGATGACACCCCACAGTCTCACGTGTCTTGCTTCCTTTCCAAAATAACTTAAAAAGGATCGCTGTTGTACCACATTACGGGGAGGAAGAACAGATACTATCTATTAGCAAGACTTTTTACGCCAATCTCCTGGAAATGAAGAATTATTCGGAAAGACTGCTGTCACTGCATAAACTGGGTTGGTGGGTGTGGCAGGGGAAGGATACTGTAAAATCTCCATTCCCTCCCTACCCCACTAACCTGCTTTCCAGCTCTGTTCTCCTCTGCAGGGCAACAAAAGGAGACCCAGCTGATCAGCTGGGACTTGGGAGGCAAAGAATAGATGGGGGCAGACAGGGATGGGATCCGACTGGTATAACTACCGGTTCTGTTGCTCTGCGTCGCGCGTGCGTGCAATTTACTCTGCATCGTGCACGAGTGCAATTTGCGACCTGCTGAGCTGCCCAGACATTGAGACTTTCCTCCAGAAGTTGTGAGTGGATCTTGTAAAGAAATTTGCCTGAAATGGAGTAGGGTTTCCTGACACAGCAGAGGGTTGGACTAGAGGACCTCCAAGGTCCCTCCTAACTGTTCTTTATATCTACAGATTGCCAAAAGCACGAAATTCCACATATTAATTCAAATCAGTTCTGAAAATGGATTTGAATTTCCAAATTGACAGGGTGAAAAAAAATGGCCCTTAAAATCAACAGAGCAAATCAGAAGATCCAGTTCTATACTTAGATTTTATTTTTATTTTTATTTGGTTTGTCAATCTTTTTACAAGATAATAGGTATAAGTAAAAACATAGCTATGAATACACGGATACATGTAAGAAAAATAAAAAATATATAGAAAAGAAAGAATAGGACAGGGACAGTAGGCACGTTGGTGCGCTTATACAGGCCCCCTACAGACCTCTTAGGAAAGGGGTGAGGTCAATAATAGACAGTCTAAGGTTAAAGTTTTTGGGGTTTGGGGAAGAAACCACTAGAGTCAGGCAGAGGATTCCAGACATTGACCACTCTGTTGCTGAAGTCATATTTCCTGCAATCAAGTTTGGTGCGATTAACCTTGAGTTTGTATCTATTGTGTGCTCTTGTGTTGTTATGGTTGAAACTGAAGTATTCATTGACAGGCAGGTCAATGTCGATCCAACTGGTCACTGTAATTCCTCATTGGGTTTCGATTATCAGAGAGAATTGCCTTTGAAGCAGATCTCCCAATCATCGCGTGACTGGCTTTGGCCCCACTATAGCCACCAAGAATGAGACCCCCTCACTCAGCCCCCATTTTGTGTGTCTTCTGCATGTCCTTAAAATTCCAAAATGTGCACTTTTCCCTGGCATCCGGCTATACAAATATGAGCATGGAGAGAAGAAGGAAAAGCTAAAAAGAGGTTCCTGAAAAAAAGGAAAAGAGTGGGAAGGAGGGAGAGAGAAAGAGGCGGGGAGAGAGGAAAGAGACAGACAGAGACAGACAGAAAAATACACACCTTGTTTTGACTCTGATCCCACCCACAAATTTCCATGCAATCCTCATTGCTCACACCCATCTATTAGCTTATTGATTCATTTATTGCTTCCTGTGTTTCCTCTAGAAAAACATGTGATTTTTTCCTCCACAACAGCTTTATGAGGTAATTTGGTCCGAGAGAGAGGGAATAAGAGAGGCGTGCATAAGTACATCATCCTGCCTCCCTCCTATTGTCCCCATTTAATCGTACCTATCTTCTGTATTCTTACTCATGTTTATACTTATATCTATTATTCTGCAAGCGACTGACAAATCAAATAAATAAATAAATAAATAAAAGATAAATAAATAAATAAATAAATAAGATTTGTTCATCCAGAGCAGACCCATGTTTGAGAGTGAATAACAACTTAACTCTCCCTAGTCTTAAACCAACACCTTAATTACCAAACTAGAGAAAGGCGCCAAAAATAAAATTTCTCCTGAGTTCTAGATTGGGTTCCTAAATGACTTTCCATTTGTTATTTCTTGTCGTATCCTTCAAGTGCTTTGGAAGTCAATCCCCTCTTCTCTGGGACAGTCCCTCAAAAGTCCCTCATAACACCCCTTCCGTTTGTTAGACTAGATCCGTGATGGCGAACCTATGGCAACGCACGCCGGAAGTGGCACGCGGAGTCATCTTTCTGGGCACGCCAGCCATTGCCCGTTGCTTTTCTGGGTTTCAGCATGTGCATGCGCACCAGCCACCTGTTCTTCTGGTTTCTGGTGCACATGCGCACGTGAAAACCAGCTCCCAGGTGCGCATGTAGCCAGCTGGTCTTCATGTATACGTGTGTGCCAGAAAATGGTGGACCAGGTGGCCAGCGCACAACACCGGGGAGCTGCTCTTCCAGTTTTTGGTACTCCTGCGCGCGTGTGCCAGGGAGCTGCTCTTCTGGTTCTTGGCATTCCTCCATGTGCCTGCACGCACTCCCATGCTGAAAAGGTTCGCCAACACTGGACTAGAAGAAATCCCTACAGTTTTTCATCCTATGGTTTAGCCTCCAGATGAGTGGTGGGATTCCAATTTTTTTATTACCGGTTCTGTGGGCGTGGCTTGATGAGCGTGGCTTGGTGGGCATGGCTTGGTGGCCTCAGCAGGGGAAGGATACTTAAAAAACCCATTCCCTCCCCACCCCACTAACCTGCTTTACAGCTCCACTGTCTTGTGCAGGGCAACAAAAGAAGACCCAACCTATCAGCTGGGACTTGGGAGGCAGAGAATAGATGGGGTTGGCGAGGCCAGTCAGAGGCGGGATTTGCTGGTACTCTGAACTACTCAAAATTTCCGCTACCAGTTCTCCAGAAGTGGTCAGAACCGGCTGAATAGCACCTCTGCTCCAGACCTGACATCCAACTTTATTCCGTTGGTTATACCGCCAAGTGGAATTTCACCTAATCCACTCTAACCTTAATTTCACAGCCTGGAGAGTCCAGAATGCACTTTTTATGCTGAGTCAGTGAAATGATTGTCCTGTCTCTTGCTTGGAAGGATTATACTGGATGTTCCAAAGAAGAGGAAACTTTTGCCGTCCAACCCCTTTCCTTTCCATCACCAAGGCAATTAGCAGCCATGCATTTCCAGCCCCTTTTGTTCAGCTGTACTTCCTGTTTCCCTGCTGCTGTTTCTTAATCTTTGGCTCCTATTTCACCGTGTATGCATCCTGTGGAGAGCATCTGGGAAGGTTTGAAGCCACAGCTGTGACAACAAGCTGTGGGTTTTAGGAATGCTACTGAAGCAAAACAAAAAACAAAAAAAACCACACTTAATGACCAATCAAGCAGGTGTCAATTAAATGTAAAAGACAACTTTTGTGGAGATATGATGGCCATTTGGAGAAATCCCACCAAGCCCAATCTAGGATACAACAATGCACTTGACCAGTAGATGGCAGTAAAATTACACTGAAGTGCTCAACGGCTCCATCTAGTGGTCATTTGGAGTTTTGCAAAGTAAATTGGGTAGTTTCACCTATTGTAGCCTGTAATGTTTATGTGGTCTTTGACTTACAACCGCAACAGAGCCCAAAACTTCTGTTCTTAAGCGAGGCAGGTATTAAGTGAATTTTGTCCTGTTTCATGGCCTTTCTTGCCACAGTTATTACATGAATCACTGAAGTTGTTAAGTCATGTCTCAAAGACTTAGGTAGATTTAGACATTAGGTATTTTTTATCTTGCCTTTATTACTTACATAAATAACTTACACAAATAAAGTAAGTTAAATAACTCAAGATATATTGTACTCCTCCCCAACTTATTTCACAATTGTTACCATGAGCATAAATATTAGGGGTGATACTTTTATGTGTTTATTTTTATATTTATATTTTCATGTTATACCTTGACTTCATTATTTTCATAAACAACTCAAGGCAGCAAACATACCCAAAGCTCCTTCTTCTCCTCCTTCCGAGTTGTTTTTCCTCACAACAACAACCCTGTGAGTTGTGTTGGGCTGAGAGAGAGCGACAGGCCCAAGATCACCCAGATAGCTTTCGTGGGTAAGACTAGACTTAAACTCACATTCTCTTTAGTCTCTAGCTTGGTGCCTTAACTAACAGGCCAAACTATACATTGTTTATGTAAATAAACAATTATTAAGGGATGTGGTGGCTCAGTGTTTAAAAAGCTGAGCTTATCAATCTAAAAGGTCAGCAGTTCAGCAGTTTGAATCCCTAGCGCTGTGTAATGGAGTGAGCCCCCGTTACTTGTCCCAGCTTCTGCCAACCTAGCAGCTTGAAAGCACGTAAAAATGCAAGTAGAAAAATAGGGACCACTTTGGTGAGAAGGTAACAGCATTCCATGCACCTTCGGCATTCAGTCATACCAGCCACATGACCACGGAGACGTCTTCAGACAGCGCTGGCTCTTTGGCTTTGTAACAGAAATGAGCACTGCCCCCTAGAGCCAGAATTGATTAGCACGTATGTGGAGGGGGAACCACATTGCCTTCGTTTCTTCAGCCTTAGGTTGGGGAACCAGCTACCGATCTCACCTCCACTTCTCAAAACTTACTACCTTATTGCTCCAGGTACAACCCACAAGCTATCCTCTGAACCAAGGGCCTCCAACCTTGGCAACTTTAAACCTTGGCGGACTTCAATTCCCAGAATTCCCCAGCCAGGAATTTTGGGAATTGAAGTCCGCCAAGGCTTAAAGTTGCCAAGGTTGGAGGCCCCTGCTCTAAACCAGCTAAAGTTATATTGGGTTCCTTTGTCTACAAATACAACCTTAGTAAATACAGGTAGTCAGTTGTGGTTGTAAGTCGAGGACCACCTGCATTGGTACACCTCTACAAGATTTTGTTTTTTTAAAAAAGTGACCACCGAGATGGTCCATAGAGAAGACTCTAAACTTTCCGGAACCAGAGGAAGAGAATGAAGGTAAAGGTTCCCCTCACACATACAGGTGCTAGTTGTTTCCGGCTCCAGGGGGCAGTGCTCATCTCCGTTACAAAGCCGAAGAGCCAGCGCTGTCCGAAGACATCTCTGTGGTCATGTGGCTGACATGACTGAATGCCGAAGGCGCACGGAGCGCTGTTACCTTCCCACCAAAGTGGCCCCTATTTTTCTACTTGCATTTTTTTTTACGTGCTTTCAAACTGCTAGGTTGACAGACACTGGAACAATAACAGGAGCTCACTCCGTTACACGGCGCTAGGGATTCGAACCACCGAGCTGCCAACCTTTCTGATCGACAAGCTCAGCCTCGTAGCCACTGAGCCACCACGTCCCTAGAAAGAGAATAAATCTAGTGTATTCTGCCTTAAAAAGGTTATCATATATCAGAAGGGCAGGCTGTCATAAATTTTCCAACAGAATCAAAGGGGTATTTCTGCCATACCTGACTGCTACAATTATAATGACATTTTTAACGTGGCTCTGTGTGCACCCTCACGGCTGCAGGCTTAATGATTAGTGTCTCTCCCTTTCTGATGCCACGACAGGAACTCACCGTTTAATAGCATGTTTAACAGCCAAACGTTTCCTTTATTGCTGTAATTTCTGATGAAAAGAGAGTCCCCCGTTTCTTTTTAAGGCCCTCCCCGTAATGTGTTGGCTGTACATTTAACTCTTTTTTGATCCTACCTTTTGGATAGAGCTTTAAATCCTCTCTCAGGTCTACCCAGAAGGCACTATGATCAAAGGGCCTATCATTATCTCGTGTTTCTTCTGAAGGCGAGCTTTTCATGAGCCCGCACACGCACACCCCCATTTGACTGCAGAGATTAAATAACATTTAAAGAGTTTAAGGTGACGCTAAATTCATCCCATTCCTTTGATCTGAATGCCGAGTCTAGTACACCCAGAAGAAATTGTTCCTCTTCTTCTTCTGCCTTGATGTTCCGAGGGAGCGTTTCAAGTTGGTTATTATTATTATTATTTTGCTTGCCACTTGACAGTAATTATTGATCAAAAGATGCCCTGCAAAGAAAATGCATAATGTGCCTGGAAGTAGTCCTTGACTTACGACCACAACTGAACCCAACATTTCCAGGGATAAGCAAGGCAGTTGTTAAATGAATTTAAGCCCATTTTTATGGCCTTTCTTACCCCATTTGTTAAGTGAATCACTGCAGTTGTTAAGTGAGTAACTTGGTTGTTAAGCAAATCTGGCTTCCCCATTGACTTTGCTCATCAGAAGGTCACAAAAGGGGATCACATGACCTCTGGGACATGGCAACTGTCATAAATGTGAGTCAGTTGTCAAGCTCCAAATGTGGATGACGTGACCATGGGGATGCTGCAAAGGTCATAAAGTGTGAAAAATGGTCATAAGTCACTTTTTTTCAGTGCTGTTGTAGCTTTGAGCCATCACTAAATGAATGGTTGTAAAACAAGGACAACCTGCACAGACAAAGAGATTATGTAATGGAATATAGGCAGTGTCAGGATTCCGGCAGTTACCCCCCTGCAATTAAATCATGAGTCTCGAGCCAAACTTCAAAAGGATTTATTGGGAGTTAACATATCCAGCACTGCCTGGGTGTAGCTGACTCTGAGACACAGAATTCATTGTCACCCTTGATCCTGATTTTCCCCCACCCCCTGGGTGTATCTTAATTCATATTCTCCAATGGGACACATCCATTGCCAAGAGTCATCAATCATGCTCTCCAGTTAGATATCTGCGTGGCAGAAACTTCCGTCACCGAATTAGTATCTTTGAAAAACTATTTACAGAATGCACTTTCGATTTTCAAGCTGCCGCACTGCTCTTTCAAACCCCTTTTCCCCCTTCCCTTTCTGTTGGCAACTCTAAAAAGACCATAGAAATATTTTATGAGTCGACAGACGGTTTTAAAAAACTTTTCATTAAAGTATTTTGGCTTTCTCGGGAATGCCAGGAAGCTGGGACAGAAACATCAAGATGGTGGCCACAACCTCTTGATGGTAGACTACTTTTTTTTTATAGGGGAAAAAGGGAGTACATCAGGGGTGGGATTCTACCGGTTCAGACCAGTTTGAGTGAACCCCTTGCTCCAAAGATCAGCTGGCAGGGAACCGGTTTGCTGTGACAAGCATGTGGGCCCGCCCACCAACCCCTGCTCTTTCCTGTCCTTTATTTCCTTTGTTTAGAGCACGGGTCACCAATCTTTTGGACCTCAGGGACCACCAAACTCATAATTTTAAATCCCGCGGGCCACTAATATGAATTTTGACTGACGGTGGCTTGCTGACGTTGGTGGGACAGTCGGTCCCATATTCCAGAGCTGAAGTAGTCACAGGACTGGCCCTTTGGTCATCCCGGAGCAGCTCCTCCACTCCCTGGCAGGCCGGTGCACCCAGGTGGAGGAGTAGCTGCTCCGGGATGACCGAAGGGCCAGTCCTGTGACTACCAGCTCTGGAATACAGGACCGACTTTCCCACCAACGTCAGCAAGCCACCCCAGGGCGGATTTTTCTCCCCCGCCATTGGTCTTACCTTCCAGTTCCAGCTCACATGGCTCTACTCAAGGTTTGCGCTTGGCCAAAAGGTGGGGGCTAGCGGGTGGGTGGGCCATACGGGCAGTGCAACCTTGTGTTCCCACACTGGGCTAATTGCTTTGGGGGAGACATTTCTCTGCGGAGCACCAAAATGTTCTCACGGACCACTAGTGGTCCCCGGCTCACTGGTTGGCGACCACTGGTTTAGAGCACAGCAGATTCGAATGGCAGAGCGATTTGCCGCGTCTTAGCTGTTTTCTTCACAGGGACTGCAGTGGAAGGTAAGTATAACAGCTTTTTTAAACGCAAAGCACGCGATTACCCTTCAGAAAGACCTTGACTATGTATCAGAATGGTCAAACAAATGGCAACTTCAAATCTCAAAAATAAATACTCTGTTTTACATATTGGCAAAAAAAAAATAAATCAGAAAATAAAATACAAGCTGAATAGTCAAGACCTTGTTGATGATCCAAACTCCGTTAAGGACCTTGGAGTACTCATCTCTAATGATCTAAGTGCTAGAGTCTACTGTAACTACATAGCCAAAAAGGCATTAAGAGTTGTTAACCTAATCCTACGTAGCTTTTTCTCTGGTAATATCACACTACTAACTAGAGCATACAAAACATTTGCTAGACCAATACTCGAATACAGCTCATCAGTCAGGAACCCACTTTACGTACCTATTTGTTGCAGAATACCTTATGCCACCAGAAATTCTTGAAATTCTAGACCTAGAAAACCTAGAACTACGCTGTCTTCAGTCCGATCTAAGTATATATATAAAATCATATATTGCAATGGCCTACTGGTCAATGAATACTTTAGCTTCAACCATAACAATACAAGAGCACACAATAGATACAAACTCAAGGTTAACCGCACCAAACTTGATTGCATGAAATACGACTTCAGCAACAGAGTGGTCAATGTCTGGAATCCTCTACCTGACTCTGTGGTTTCTTCCCCAAACCCCAAAAACTTTAATCTTAGACTGTCTACTATTGACCTCACCCCTTTCCTAAGAGGTCTGTAGGGGGCCTGTATAAGCGCACCAATGTGCCTACTGTCCCTGTCCTATTGTTCCTTTTATTTTACTTATATGTACCCATTTTATGTATTCATAACTATGTTTATCCTTATACTTATTATCTTGTAAGCGATTGACAAATAAATAAATAAATAAATAAATAAATAAATAAATATCGCACCCCTGGATTACACACTCATAATTCCCATTTTGAGTTTTTCAACTTCCTGTCCCAGACACACTTGAGTTTCCTATTTATGTAATAACCCTATTTAGATTTCCTTCTGTCACTTGACTCTACTTGTCTGGATGTGTGACTGGGATGGGGTGAGGGAGTGAAAACCAAGCTGTCCCAAGTTGTGGAATTAGAAAAAAACAGAAAAAAAAACCTCTCAAAAATGTCAGATCTAGCCATGTGATGATAGTGGGGAAAGCTCTGTAGAAAGCTCGCTCTTAATTTAGCCCAGAAAGCTTCATCATCATCGTCATCAGAATTGGAAGAGGACTTGGAGGTCATCAAGGCTCAACCAGGAGACCCCATACCATTTCAAACCTGTGGCTGTCCGGTCTCTTCTTAAAGACCTCCAGGGATGGAGCATTTTAATTTTAAATTGCTACTATTGCCACAATTGATGTCAGCAAATTCCATGCTTTCATTATAAAGAAATACGTTCTTTTATCCATTGTGAATCTCTCTGCATTTCAGTTTTAGCCCGCAGAGATGCCTTCCATGCCAGGCTCTGCTCTCAGTCATTCATTCTCAAAATAAAATAATAAAAATAAATAAATAATTCCATTGCTCTGGTCCCCCTGATTTCTACACTGAACTGTTTGCCTTGCATTCGTTGTTTTGCACAGTTCAACCAGGGACAACACCACTGATTGATTGATTAACATTGACTGATTGCTTTAAAAGATTTCTATGGCTGCTCTATCTTAAGTAACTCTTGACGGCTTACAACAACCATAAAACCAATAAACAAAACACTAAAAAAAAACCCAAACAATTAAAACAATGGAATGCCCAAAACCCAGATACCAGGAAAGGATTATTAATGCTGGTTGAAAAATAAACACGGAATGTTGGAAAGTGGCTTATAGTGAATTAATTAAGGGCTTTATGATTGATTTGAAATCTTTCTTACCGTATTTCTGGCCATGCATTACAATTTATGGACATACAGAAGGTCCTTGATTTACAACAATTTGTTTAGTGACTGTTCGAAGTTACTGAAAAAAGCGATTGGGATTGTTTCTCACACTTATGACTACTGCACATCATCCCCGTGGTCGCATGGTCAAAATTCAGATGCTTGGCAAAACTGACTCATATTTATGACGGTTGCAGTGTCCCGGGGTCATGGGATCCCCGTTTTGTGACTTTCTCACCAGTGAATTCCACGGGGAAGGGAGATTCATTTAACGACCATGCTATTAACTTAACAGTGGCAGTGTTTCACTTAATGATGGTGGCAACAAATGTTGTAAAATGGGGCAAAAACTCACTTAGCAACTGTCTTGCATAACAACAGAAATTTTAGCCTCAACTATGGTCATAAGTCAAGAACTACCTGCACTTCCAAAATAACCTGCAACTGCCAAATATTTGAACCCATTTGGTCTCTTGTTCTGTGTCTGAATCTTTAGTGGCAAAGGCATTGAGGGATGAATGGAGAAAATAGAAGGCAGATGCTATAGATTGGTGATGGAGGCAGATAGACACTATTTCTCAGTTGTTGTTATTGTTAGTTGCAAAGTTGTGTCTGACCCATTGCGAGCCATGGACAATCTTCTTCCAGGCCTTCCTGTCCTCTACCATCTTCTGGAGTCCATTTAAGCTCACATCGACTGCTTTCAATGACTACCTCCTTCTCTGCCATCTCCTTCTTCTTCTTTCGCCCTCAATCGTTCTCAACATTAGTGTCTTCTCCAGGGAGTCCTTCCTTCTCAGTAGGTGGCCAAAGTATTTGAGTTTCCTCTTCAGGATCTGGCCTTCTAAAGAGCAGTCAGGGTTGATCTCCTCTAGGACTGACCGGTTGGATCACCTTGCAGTCCAAGGGTCTCGCAGGAGTCTTCTCCAGCACCAGAGTTCAAAGGCCTCCATTCTTTGGCACTCAGCCTTTCTTATGGTCCAACTTTCACAGCCATACATTGCAACAGGGAAAACCACAGCCTTGACTACACGTACTTTTGTTGGCAGGGGGATGTCTCTGCTTTTTAGTATGCTGTCTAGATTTGCCACAGCTTTCCCCCCCAGGAGCAAGCGTCTTTTAATTTCTTGGCTGTGGTCCTCATCCGCGGTGATCTTGGAGCCCAGGAAAATAAAATCTGTCACTACCTCGATTTCTTCCCCATCTATTTTCAAGGAATTGAGAAGGCCGGATGCCATGATCTTAGTTTTCTTAATGTTGAGTTTCAAGCCAACTTTTGCACTCTCCTTCTTCACCCACATCAAGAGGCTCTACTTTAGATTCCTTTAACCCAAGTGGTAAGAAAAGAAGGAGGCATGGATCAACCAAAGAGGGAGAAATGTCACTTTTATTGATGTCAGGTTTCCCACTTCCATCATACAATCATAGAAGTGAAAAGCACCCCAGAATTCATTTAGTCCAACCTGCTACTCAGTCCAGCACATGCTGGTAGGTGTGTCAAACTGGTGGCCCATGGGCCAGAAGTGTAATGCACAGGCCACAGCCACCCCAGCTCCGTGAAGGGAAAAAATGTCACAAAGCATCACGTGATGGCAATGCGATGTCACAAGTTTGACACCCGTGTGCTAGAGCAGGGGTCTCCAACCTTGGCAATTTTAAGACCTATGGACTTCAACTCCCAGAATTCCTCAGCCAGCTTCCTCCTCCTTGTTCTGTATTTGCATTCTTATAATACTGTATTCTGATTGGCTAGAACGCACAGCATTCGGATTGGTTGAGTGTACAGCACTGATTGGCCGTTACGAATCAACCGTGATTGGCCTAGCCTATAAGCCGCCTCCAATCCAAAGCCAAGCAAGCTGATCAACCGTACAATAAAAAGAGCTTGAAAATCACTAGTCTCGCGTCTCTCCTTGAGACCAATCTACCAACATAACACTCCTCCTCTTTCTCTCTTTCTTTCTCTTTCTCCTTGTCCTTCTCCTAAGAAACTGTCCCTAGTCTAACTGTCAGTGTTGTAGATGGCGGAAAGAAAGCATATGGGATACGCAGAGAGAAATGGCGGGATGAACAGAAGATCCCAGGCTATTGAACGGGAACTACTAAGTGCAACCAAAGTGAAAGAAGATAAGGCCTGCTGGGAAGGAGGAAAGGTTGATTAGCACATGGGACAGAAGGGTTTTGCTGCTTCCTTAGAAAGATTATGGAGAATAGAAGGAGCAGGAAACAGTTGCAATTGCCTTCCCATATGTCATTTGAAGGGGTTGGGAAGGAAAGGAATCCACTTTAGATAAGAGCTCCTAAGTTGGAAGGGTGGGAAACAACCTTCTGAGCAAGGAAAATAAGAAAATTAGCAGTTCTTTCGCTTTAGCGCTCTCTCCCTCTCTCTATACCATCTATATATCTATATATCTCTATCTCATCTACACACACACACAAACACACACACACACAAAGTGGCTAAGACGCTGAACTTGTCGATCAGAAAGGTCAGCAATTCGGTAGTTCGAATTCCAAGCACCGCATAATTGAGTGAGCTCCCGTTACTTGTCCCAAGCTTCTGCCAACCTAGCAGTTCAAAAACATGTAAAAATGCAAGTAGAAAAATAGGGACCACTTTGGTGGGAAGGTAACAGCGCTCTGTGCGCCTATGTACACACACACACAGACACACGCATTTATGCGCGCATTTATGTGTATATGTATGTGTGTGTGTGTATGTATTTTCATTAAAGTATATGTATATATATCCCATGACTGGAATTAAAAAATAATGTTTTCTTTACAAGGAAAAAAAAAAGTTGCCACCAGCAACATAGATGGAAGCAAAAAAAAAGTATGTGTGTGTGTGTGTGTACACACACACACAAACATAAAGCTACCAGTATATCGTGAGCTGCTGAGAGTTGCTTCAGAATTGGACAGTGCCTAAATCTAATGAAATAAATACATTTCAAAGAAGGAAAAAAAACCTGAAGAAGGCAATTTTATGCCTGCTTTATTATCAAAAGCTCAGCATGGACTTGTCTAGATGTTACCAGAAATTGAGGCTGATTCAGAGCAGGATTAAAGACATCATGGCTAAAAAGATCTCTGAAGAGGAAATAACTTGAGAGGAAGGGAGGGAAAGGAAAGAGAAAATTAGCGTATGACTTATTTCAAACACTATGGCTGTTTCTATTGCCTAATTTGAGTTATCCTGTTGTCTGCTAAATGAAAATAGAAAGGCTAGGTTCATTTTAAATTTATCTGTTGGTCATATTTATGCTGCATTTGCAAGATTCTTGTTTACAGTAATTACAAGCAGTGCAAGCTTTTAAATAAAGCACAAATGGAACGAACATTGATAACATTCTAAAAACATAAAACCAAAAACTCCCCCAGAAATCCCCCCCCCCCGCACTCAGACTGGGTGTCTTATCACTCGAAAGGGGCCCTACAGAATAACTTAATTTTGGGGAATTTCTGAAGACCAGGAGAGTGGCTCTTAACCAATTTTCTAGCTCTTCTATAAAATAGGGCAGTGGTGGCAGCGGTGGGATTCAATTTTTTTACAACTGGTTCTGTGGGTATGGCTTAGGGGATGGGCGTGGCTTTGTGGTCATGTGACTGGGTGGACATAGCTTGGTGGTCATGTGACTGGCTGGGCGTGGCCAACTCAGCATCACTCACATTGAGGCACGCATCTCCTCACCTGGCCTCTCATGACTGTGGGGATGCTGTAACAGTCGTAAGTGTGAAAAAGGGTCATAAGTCACTTTTTTCAGTGCCATTGTAACTTTGAATGGTCACTCCACACAAGCAAAGTACCAGCAAAGGAGGGAAAAATAACTCCAGAGAAGTTCCTGAGACAGGAAGTCTAGTCCTGCCAAGAACGTAATAAGGGTTAATGGAGAAGCAGTTACTGTAAGCGACACCAGACTGTTTCCTTCCTGCCTTCCTTACAGGATTAGGCCAGTAATTTCTTCTAACAACCGGTTTTCCAAACTGCTTAGAATGTTAACAACCGGTTCTAGCAAATAAGTGCGAATTGGTAGAATCCCACCCCTGAGTGATGGTGAACCTTTTTGTTGTGGTGTGCTGAAAGGTCGTGCGCTCACTGGCACCCACAATGCAATGCGCCCCACCCCCCTCCGCATGTGCGCACAATACCCCCTTCTCCCCACTTACCTGCACTGGGCATGTGTGCGCCTCCCAGCTGATTTTCGGCCTGTTGGAGGCCATTTTCGCCCTCCCAGAGGCTCGAGGGAAACCTCTGTAGCCACGAGAGGCTGAAAAAAGGCCCGTTTCGGCACTTCCGGTATTTTGGAAATGGTGCGAAAATCAGCTAGGAGGTGTGCACATGTGCAGTGCAGGTAAGTTTGGCTGGGCTTGCATGCCCACACAAATGGCTTTGCATAACATAGGTTCGCCAACACAGAAATAGGGGCTGTTACTGAGGAAAGCTATGGCAAATCTAGACAGCATACTACAAAGCAGAGACATCCCCCTGCCAACAAAAGTGCGTATAGTCCAGAGTGTGGTTTTCCCAGTTGCAACTTATGGCTGTGAAAGTTGGACCATAAGGAAGGCTGAGCGCCAAAGAACGGAGGCCTTTGAACTCTGGTGCTGGAGAAGATTCCTGTGAGTCCCTTGGAGTGCAAGGCGATCCAACCGGTCAGTCCTGGAGGAGATCAACCCTGACTGCTCTTTAGAAGGCCAGATCCTGAAGATGAAACTGAAAGACTTTGGCCACCTCACGAGAAGGAAGGATTCACTGGAGAAGAGCTGAATGCTGGGAAAGATTGAGGGCAAAAGAAGAAGAAGGGGACGGCAGAGAAGGAGGCGGCTGGATGGAGACACTGAAGCAGTCGGTGTGAGCTTAAATGGACTCCGGAGGATAGTAGAGGACAGGAAGGCCCGGAGGAACATTGTCCATGGGGTTGCGATGGGTCAGACATGACTTCGTGACTGACAACAAACTAGATGAATTATTTCTCCCCACATATCAGGCTGTCACCGGTTCATCTTCCAAATAAAAGAGTTAATTAAAAGTATAAGCACAAAGGAAGGGAACAGATGGGAGAATGGCCTTTGGAGTTCCCAGCAAAAAAACAAGAATCAACAGCAGGCTGAATTGCCAGCAATACCCGGTTCCTAATAAGATCCTTGACAGCACCATTTGACTTGCCAGAGAGAAGTTTTAAGACAAAAGATTGCTACAAGTTCTCAGCAAAATATTTCCTCTCCTCTATGTTTTATTCAAATCATCCACACAATCCAGACTCTGGATGATTTAGACTCTTTATGTAAATAAAATCTACAGACAGGAAGGTTTGGCTTCCAAGTCTGTGGCCTTGGAAAGGAGAAGTTTATGATCTACACCAACTGCAGATTGATTTGTTTTTTTCAGAACTTCTCTGGGTAAACACAGGGAAGGACAGGCTGCTAAAAGTACAAAAACAGAAGCCAAGGCAAGCACAAAACAATATCTTCCAGCGCAGCGAGAAAATGTCTACTTTACTAAGGGCAGACAACCTCAGGCTTCCTGTTTTGGTTGGTTTTCTCCATCTCCACACGCCGATGCCATTAAGGCTTTTACATCATTTCTTGAACGCAAACTAGGCCTCTCACCCTCCTCACCAGCCCAATTGGGTCAATTGCAGGATTGACAAACACTCCAATGTTGTTCAGTGACCACGGGGGCATGGCACAGCCATAACTTCAGGCAGAGCTGGTCATAATTTTGAATGATCCCCGGTGGTGGGATTAATTTTTTTTTTTTACTTCTGGTTCTGTGGGCAGAAGTGGTGGGTGTGGTGTGGCTTGGTAGGCATGGTTTGGTGGGCATAGCAGGGGAAGGTTACTGCAAAATCCCTATTTCCCTCCCCACCCTGCTAACCTGCTTTTCAGCTCTGTTCTCCTCTGCAGGGCAACAAGAGAAGACCCAGCCAATCAGCTGGGACTCGGGAGGCTGAGAATAGATGGGGGCAGGGCCAGTCAGAGGTGGAATTTGCAGGTTCTCCAAACTACTCAAAATTTCTGCTGCCGGTTCTCCATAACTGGTCAGAACCTGCTGAATTCACCACCTCTGATGGTCCCCGAATGAACGTTTGTAAGTGGAGGGCTACCTATACTTATATTTTCTACTGTTTCTCCATCAGGGATTCTGCATCATTTTAGATTTTATTGGTCTGGATTTTATTGGCTGACAGCAACAACAAGGGCATCCCTTGTGGCGACTGCTCAATTGGACTACAACTGTCATCATCCACACTTAACATGCTTATAGGACAAAGATAATGGGAGTTCAACTTCAATTTGAACTTCTGGAGAACATCCGGTTGGCACGTTCCACATTACGCTGCTGCCTGCCTGCCTTAAAATAACTTGTACTCTGTAAGTGGGACGCCATTCCTTTCTGCTACAAAGCTGATTGATTAAGTGGTGGACTGAACCCTGGCACCAAATTAGTCTGAAGTACTGTGGGATAAGACACATATTTACTACGAGGGGAAAAGTACCACTCCTGGGATGTGTTGCCTAAAATAGTCATGCCTAAATAGTTATTTAGTCCTTTCTGAGATCTGAATTTTCCACGGATTAATACAGAGGTGTCAAAATCAGCAAAATCAGGTTCCCAAGATCCATTTCGGCTGCAACAACCTCCTACAACTCTCTGCCAACCAAAATGGAGCTTGGTAGTGCCACCCGAGGCCCTTGCGAGCTCCATTTTCCCTAGCAGAGGCACTGCAGGCCACTTCTTTGCTGTTTCCAGGGCGGCCACACGGGCCCAATCTAAGTACCCTGAGGACTAGATCTGGTCCCCGAATCTTGAGTTTGATGCCCCTGGATTAGAGGCTAGGAGGCAGAGTGGAAGAGTGGAAGAACGTCCACATGCAGCATAATAAACTCAAAAGCTACTGACGCAGTTGGACTTATCATAGTAATAATGTTTTTAAAATGATTTGCAGCATCAAACAAGAACCAACAAGGTCAATTATCTTGCTTCTCATATCATCCCACGTCACTGGGATCTCACACAAAAGTCAAGGAAAAGATAGCTTCTGTTCTGGTCATTTCCTAAGTAGCATGGATGAGAGACTCCATTGATTTCACTATCACCCATGTTTACAAATGTGAAGTTCATTTCCCACCATCAGTTGCAAACCTGGCATAGGCTGGCTATTTTCCCATGAAGGTTCACACACTCATTTTCCAGATCACCATTTTGGCAAGGAAGAGCTTTCTTAAAATGATGCATTTCTAAAATGTATTTTCTCCTGGTATGCAGCATGAACCTTTCCTTAATAAATTCTCTTTTTTAATTGTCCAAATGTGTTTTTTTTTCCCAACACCTGCTGGATTTTCTTGGGGTTTTTTTCTTTGAAAATGGTTCCCTTCTCAGAACTGAAGACGCTTCTTAGATAAGAAGCGAAATGTTTTCAAAGAAAAAAAAACAAGAAAGACTTTTGGAAAAAGCACCTTTGGGACAACCATGACCTGAATGACTGAGAGTCTCAAGAGATGGGTATGGTCTGGCTTTACATAACCTGCATTTTTTTATTAATTGACATGGTAGACATAGGCAAATTTCAGGGTGGTCACACAGCTGAGAATAAGCAAGTCCCAGCATAAACATTATTCATGAGAGCTGAACGTATATACCCAAGTCTTTAATAAAGACATTTAGCAAGTGTTCAAAGAGTGTGTGTGTTTTTTTTAAAAGGAACGCAGTTGCAATTTTCTGTTCAGGAAAATAGCAAAGGATGTGAGTAGTAACATAGAGCCCATCAGGTGCTATTATTTACCACAACTCAGTTAACACAAAAACACCCACGATGACTGAAACAGTAAGTTCCTGCCAGCTCTTTGGAGTTTATAGATTTGTCATTTAATTGATGTTTTTCTCTTGATTTGATTTGGTTTTTCTCTTGTTTTCCCTGCTCTGATTAAGGAAACAAGAGCATTACTTGAGTGGGATCTCTGCTTGGGCCAGTACACAATCTTGGCACTAGCCAAGCCTCCTCTTTTGTTATCACTTAGGGACAGAGGTGGCATTCAGTCAGTTCTGACAGGTTCTGGAGAACTGGTAGTGTAAATTTTGAGTAGTTCAGAGAACCACTCTGCAAAACAAATCATTCCCTCAACACTGTTCAACTATTTACAAAGTCTGCACTACTATTACTATTAACCTTCTCATCACTCCTTATTGCCCATCCCCTCCCACTTGTGATTGTATGACTGTAACTTCGTCGCTTGTATCCTTACGATTTATATTGACTGTTTCCTAGTATGATTTGTTTGCTTATTGCACCCTATGACTATCATAAAGTGTGGTACCTGATGATTCTTGACTCTTGACGAATGTATCTTTTCTTTTATGTTCACTGAGAGCATATGCACCAAGACAAATTCCCTGTGTGTTCAATCACACTTGGCCAATAAAGAATTCTATAACCCAAGATGGTTGTGTGGTATTCATTCATTCTAAGCACAAAATGGCAAACATTACATTGCATGCTGCTCTTTCTGCAGTTTTATTTATTTATTTATGTTATTTATTTATTTTGTCAAGTGATTATTAGGTATAAGTATAAACATGGTTATGAATACATGAAATGGTTACGAATAAGAAAAAAAGAAACAATAGGACAGGGACGGTAGGCACGTTGGTGCGCTTCTGCACGCCCCCTACAGACCTCTTAGGAAAGGGGTGAGGTCAATAGTAAACAGTCTAAAGTTAAAGTTTTGGGGGTTTGGGGAAGAAACCACAGAGTTGTGAAAACTCCCACTAAGTTCTCAAAGCTCCTTCAAGCCTTGCTAGTAAAATTGCACCCTAAGCTTTCCAAAGTGGTGATAATAGCAACTCTGTAAAAAAGAATCAGCCATAATAACTTGGACTAAGTTTTATGGACACCCTGCCTGATTTACTACTTCAGTTTCCACTGGAGCATAAAAACCAGTTTAGGCTCTGGACAGATTTTTTTTTTCAAAGGAAAAGAAATACGACTCTAGTCAATGGAAGTTTTGCTTGAACTAGTTTTACAGCTGGAACAGGAATGCTGAATGGCAAAGCTATCCCAGATGCCTCCAAACATATAGTTCCATTGTAATTCTTAGCGTGACAGAAGCTGAAAATAATTGAGGGGTAACTGTATTATCACTAGCCAAGGAAATTTTTTTAAACAGAATTGAAGTTTTAATTAAACCAAAACTAGCTTCTTTGGGTCACAGCAACTTACTTTTGGGTCAGTGGCTTTTTTAAAATCTATCTATCTTGTCTATCTAAGTTCTCTGAAATACTTTTATTATTGACACATTTGGCATCAATGACAGAACATGAGTTCTAACATGCTTAGAAGCAGAAAAATCGTACTCACTTTCCACACAATATCTAATTTTATATACTTTTTATGAGGGATTTGTTACATTCTCAATGTTTCAAAGTACTAGATTTTAGCCAATTTCAATCATGTGTCTTGCTAGACTTTGATAGGGTCCACATTATGAAACTTTTTCTGGTTGTGGAGATGCCTCAGTGTTGATATTTATTTGCTTTTTTTAATCTCTGAGATACCACAAGCTTAATTTTGTCCTTTTGTTGCATTTTTTTGCTGGCCTAAGATAAAAATAAACTGAACTGTACTGAGCTATTTTTGCTTGAGAGGACTAATCCCGCTGGAAATGATTAAAACAGTAGAAGGCTGTACATTTATTCCGGAAAAGTTTAGAGGAACAAGATCTTAATCGTATTTGAAATGATAAAGTAATGGGTACTTAAAGGTTTGAGGATTTATAAATGAATGCACATGATATTTGGCCTTCCTCCAATTTCTAATATATAATCTGGTGAATTTAATAGTTCCTGCATGTAATTTGATACATCTATGCAAGTATCACAGCCCCTACATTTAATCCAGGGTAATCCAAGATGAGTAGATGTCACCTCTATTATTTTTAGATGGCGATTGATGCTGGCAAGACAATTAGGAGCTGCGAAGCCAAAGGGATATCCCTGATTAAAATGCCTGCCCAATATGATCTTAAAAATATTGAGGAGGGTGCCATCACAGAAAAGGACTTGCTCTCTGTTCCTTTTCTGTTCTTTTTCCTCCAACTCAAATTTGAGAATCAGTTTGGTGTCATGGTTAAGCTATCAGGCTAGAAACCAGGGGAGAGTGAGTTATAGTCCTGCCTTAGGCATGAAAGCCGGGTGGGTGACTTTGGGTCAGTAACTCTCTTTCAGCCCAACCCCACCTAACAGGGTTCGTGCTGTGAGGAAAATAGGAGGAGGAAGGAACATGGTTTACATTCGCTGCCTTGACTTATTTATCCTAATAACAAAGGCAGGAGATGATAAATCAGAAGATGATGATGATAGAGAAGGAGGAGAGAAGAAGGGAAAGAGAGAGATGATAGAGAAATAGTTGGATTATATGTAGATAGATAGATAGATAGATAGATAGATAGATAGATAGATAGATAGATAGATAGATAGATAGATAGATAGATGGATATAGATGATACTGTGGAAAGATGATAGATACATGATGGAAGGATAGATAGATAGATAGATAGATAGATAGATAGATAGATAGATAGATAGATAGATAGATAGATAGATAGATAGACAGATGATAGAGATAGATAGACAGAGATAGATAGATATAGAGATAGATAGATGATTGACAGAGATAGATAGATAGACAGACAGATGATTGATACTGTAGACAGATTATAAATAGACGAGAGAGATGGTAGAGATAGCTAGATAGATGGATACTGTAGAGAGATGATAGATGAGATAGATAGATAGATAGATAGATAGATAGATAGATAGATAGATAGATAGATAGATAGATGGATAACAATAAATTTCACTTCCCATGAAAATAGTAGAAAGAATCAATGCAGGACCTGAAAAAGGATGCAATTTTTAGGGGAGCAAGATGATTAAATTAGAATTGTGCAAGCACAAAGATGTACAAGGGTACGCAAGTAGAGGTTGCCTGCAGCGACTTCAATCAAACCTATCTTTTCATCGGCTGAAGGCAACGATGCCATGACAGGAAAACATACAGCTTCTTCAAGGAGCTACAAGCCCATGCACGACACCTGTCTCCTTTGCTCTCAACGCCAAGTATCGCACAGTCCTTTTAGAGGTGCTTCCCGCAATAATCTGTGGCTTGTGTGGAAAAATCCATTATCTTTGCCATTGCAAGAGCCATGCATTTTGCTGCTGCATGTCACCGTTAGCTCACCTTTACCATCAGGCTGCAGCTTACAAATATCGCTGAACCATAACTCCCAAGCCTTCTGGTTTGGGGAGCGGTTGTTCTATCTGGAAGGTCACATTGGCTACGCTGCGTGCTGAATTTATGAGCTTTCTCTAAGTGAGAACAAAAGAGGAGGCTTGGCTAGAGCCAAGATTGTGTACTGGATCCCCAGCAGAGATCCCACTCAGGTAACACTTTTGTTCCCTTAATCGGAGCAGGGAAAACAAGAGGAAAAACTGTAAATCAAATGACAAATCTATTGTTGGAAGGAAAATCCATCTGGTTCAGTTCCAAGCTGAGAGAAACAAAATGGAGGCTGGAGGCTGATTGGAAAGAAAGGTTTATTGATGAAGCGGAACCACCAACCACATGTGATTCTGAGCAGCGGACAAAATGGAGTTGAGGGGGTGGTGGCTCTTTATAGGTTTCTGGGACTTTGAAGTTCGGACTGTTCTAGGGTGTGTGTGTGCAATGAAGGGGCTTGTGTTTGAAAGGGTAGTGGGCAATTCTTATTATGGTTAATGGCATTTATCCTGTGTTGGATCTTGGGTGAGGCTTTCTAATCCTACCATTGTGCCATGGAGTTTTGAAATATCCTGTCCTGAAAGGATTTCTGCCTGCAGTATTTGCTTTCCTTATGAATAGAGCCATCTAGATAGTTGGCATCTTTGTTTCAATAAGCTCCTTATCTCCTGACATGCTGGCATCTGCTGTGGGCTATTAAGAAAAAGTGGGGGCTGCTTCCTGTCTTTAAGATAATGTTTCTCCATTTCTCCTTTAAGGAAATATAACATTCTACCTTTTTAATATTCATGAGAATATTTCATTCTAGGAGGGGTGGAGCTTCCCACACTATAAACTCCAAAGAGCTGGCAGGAACTTACTGTTTCAGTCGTTGTGGGTATTTTTGAGTTAACTGGGTTATGGTAAATAACACTTGATGGGCTCTATGTTACTACTAACATCCTTTGTTAATTTCCTGAACAGAAAATTACAACCATATTCCTTTTAAAAAAAAACATTTGCTAAATGTCTTTATTAAAGACTTGGGTATATACGTTCATCTCTTATGAATAATGTTTATGCTGGGACTTGGTTATTTTCAGCTGTGTGCCCACCCTGAAATTTCCCTATGTCTACCACTTCAATTAAAAAAAAAAAGGTTATGTAAAGCCAGGCCATACCCATCTATTGTTCTGACCCAAACCTGTTTCCAAAAGAGCAAACACAAGGCAGCAGCACAATCTTTTAATGTTTCATCTATGAATCCTGTTTCTTCACAGATAAAAGGCTACTTCCAACTAATTAGCTCCGACAAGAAAGAGCCTTGCCAAGTTTTTGCAAGGCTGCCAAAAAACAACAGATAAGAAATAGTTTACAACACAAGAGTCTTCAAATACCAACTGTAATGTCCACGAGGCTGAGTTTCAAAATGTCTTTGCTTCCTACAAAGAACGTTCGCTGCACGGCTGCCTTTTATCTTCTTGAAGGAGGGGCCATTACCTTGCAGCCTTACTCCTGAGTCGCCTGTGCTATTGTAGCTGCTCTTTCCTGCGAGCAATCCTGCACGCACGCGCACTTGGTACAGGCTCCTCGGGAACTTCCTCATCGCTGCTGCCAGCCCCCACAATCTCTGAAGGCAGCAGTCCACTCCCTAATGGTCCTGGCCCCTCATCTGAGTCCTCGCTCTCCTCAGCTGTCCGTACCTGCTGTCGGCTAACCACAACCTCTTTCAAGATTCTCAGTCATTCAGGTCATGGTTGTCCCAAGGGTGCTTTTACAAAAGGCTATTGAACTTCCTTTGTTTTTCTGTGAAGATGTTTTGCTTCTCATCCAAGAAGCTTCATCAGTTCTGACTGATGAAGCTTCTTGGATGAGAAGTGAAATGTCTTCAAGGAGAAACAACGAAAGTCCAGTTGCCTTTTGAAAAAATAAAAACCTTTGAGCCAGATCATACCTGTTTTTATTCCTTCCATCAATGACATCCTAAGTTTTACTCTTGCCCAGGAGATATTTAATCAAGTCCCTTTAAAACCTGCCAACTGTATTTGTGCCAGGCCCTATTCTTAGTTAAGGCTTTTTTTTTTTTTCATCTTTATGTGAATTTTAACCCATTTGGTTTACGATTCAACGCCAGGTGAAAATGCAGAAAATGGGACCCCTCAAGAACTGTGCTGAGAATATCGGAGGGAAGGACAATCAATTTTCAAACTGCAGGGATCAGCAATCTTAGTTTATTGTTTATTTATTGGATTTATACCTACTGCAATCAACCAGGCTTAGGCTGGTTTACAGTAATTAAGAGCATAAAACAAGAGCAATTCCCATTAAAGCAAACCCATAAAAAAACAGCCATGACTAAATATAATCAATCTTGGGTATCCCATCGTTCGCCATAAATCTTGTGCAATAGCCCCTGTGTTCGATATTTTTTGGAAAGCTAGCAAATTGGAGCCTAGCCTGAGATTCCAAGGGAAATTATTGAACTAATATAGGTGCTGTCACCGCCAACAGAATCAAAGACCATCAGACCTGGATAGAATAGAATAGAATAACAGAATTGGAAGGGACCTTAAAGGTCTTCTAGTCCCACCCGCTGGTCAGGCAGAAAACCCTTATAGCATTTCAGACAAATGGTTGTCCAATCTTTTCTAAAAACACTTCCAGTGTTGAAGCATTCACAACTTCTGGAGACAAGTTGTTCCAGTCATTAATTGTTCTTACTGTCAGAAAATTTCTCCATAGTTCTAGGTTGCTTCTCTCCTTGATTAGTTTCCACCCCTTGCTTCTTGTCCTGCCCTCAGGGGCTTTGGAGAATAACCTGACTCCCTCTTCTTTGTGACAGCATCTCAAATACTGGAACACTGCTATCATGTCACCCCTAGTCCTTCTTTTCATTAGACATATCCAGTTCCTGCAACCGTTCTTCATATGTTTTATCCTCCAGTCCCCTAATCATCTTTGCTGCTCTTCTCTGCACTCTTTCTAGAGTCTCAACATCTTTTTTACATTGTGGTGACCAAAACTGGATGCAGTATTCCAAGTGTGGCCTTACCAAGGCATTACAAAGTGATATTTTCACACGATCTTGATTCAATCCCTCTGTTTATGCAGCCTAGATCTGTGTTGGGTTTTTCTGGCAGCTGCAGCACGCGGACGGCTCATATTTAAGTGATCGTCCGCTAGGGCTCCAAGATCCCTCTCACAGGTACTAGGTACTATTGAGCCAAGTACCACATGGATGCTTGGGGGAAGTATGAGAAACACCAGCATCTTCTCCTGCAATGCACAGGTCAGCCAGGTCAATTCCAGGTGACGAAGAAAAATATTTTGGTAATGACCACTACTCTGAATTTCACCCGAAGCCTGGGAAAAACACTAGACAGCTAATACAGGTGCTTAGATCTGGCCTGTGGGGCCACCCTGGAGACAGTGAAGGATCGGCCCACAGTGCCTCTGCCAGCGAAAATGGAGTTTCAGGTTTTTTTCACAGCCCTAACCAGCTGTAGTACAGAACAGTTGAGCTAAGCCACGCCCAAGCTCCTTGCTGTCTCCTTCTTGCTCACACAGCAAATACTGTTTCAATTTCCAAACAGCCCTCAACTCTCTCACACATTGACAGGACGCTAGCCAGATGAATACCAATGGATGCTGGTAGGCAGAGGCAGAATTTTTTCCCCATATTTTCCTCCCCCAAAACTAAGCCCGACCACATAGTTTCGTAGCGAAGCAAGGGTATCCAGCTAATACCAGATATAACTTTAATTAGAATATTTTGAACATGTGGTGCGACATCAAGAAAAATACGGCCTACTTTACTTAATCCTCCAGGGAAAGATTGAAGGCAAATGAGGTCCAGGCAGAAGAAGAACATCGGGGTTTCCAAATCTAAGGGATGGGTTTGGATGAAACTCAGCAGCCCTTTTTCCTGTGGCTGTTGATAAAATAGGATCGCCAATATAATCACCAATATCTGATGATGGGTAGGGCGCAAGAAGAAGAATAACTTTAATTAAAAACAAGAAAGTGTGGGTGCTTGATGTGGCCGCACCAGGAGATAATTGAATAGAAGACAATGAATTGGAGAAGATCACAAAATAGCAAGATCTGAAAGTCAAAATTGCAAGCCTAAGGCATAATAAACCAGCTGCGGAGCACCCAGTGGTTATCGGCACAGTGGCCGCCATACCAAAAATATCTCGGATGGCATTTAGCCAATCTGCACGTTGACAAAATTTCCCTCTGTCAGTTACAAAAGGCCACCCAGCTTGGATCTGCATAATAAGCTACACACCAATACATTTACAACACCCTGGTTTCTTTGGAAAGAACTCAATGCGTATGAAGGCCGACACCAGCTGAAGAAACGGAAGCTGTACTTTCACACTGTTGTGAACAGATAATAAATTAAATGTGTATATGCCACCAAATCTTTTTAGATTCACAGAGCTTTCAGCAACAACCATATACAGGTAGTCCTTGACTTAAAACCACTGTTTAGTAACCGTTTGAAGTTATAACAGCACGGAAAGAGTGAGTTATGATCATTTTTCACACTTATGATCATTGCAGCATGCCCTTAGTCATATGATCAAAATTTCAGATGTTTGACAATTGGTTCATATTTATGATGGCTGCTGTACGATCCCCTTTTGTGACCTTCTGACAAGCAAAGTCAATGGGGAAGTCAGATTCACTTAACAACTGTGATGACCCGGAGTGTAACACAAATGTAACAGAATCCAAAACGTAAATAAATGTCCTTTAATGCCTCCAACTTGGTCCCACTGTTCAATAATTCTCAGTTGGAGATAAAATGTACTCAAAAATAGTCTTTAAAAGAAAACTTAATGAACAGATACAGTCCGAACTTAATGAACAGATAGAGGTGAAATAAAAAACCAAAACAAACTACAATGAAGGAAATTCCACAACTGACCAGGATAAGTAATTACCAAATTCAAGGCAAGGCACAGTCTGTTGGAAGGACACCAACCAAAATAACTTCAGCCCAAAATTATACACACTTTGTTTCTGGCAATGCTGTGTTGTAACTGTCTCTCTTATATACTATTCTCCCCAGCTGCCAGCAATGAGGAGGATCATGGCCGCTTCCTCTCTCATAAGCTGTTTCCTTCTCTATTTCTCCCTGCATGTCCTAGGATGCAAAGTGGGTGGGCCTGGGTCTTCCTCTGACTGCCCAGCTGGTTTCTGCCCTTCCCCAGTCTCTCCTCAACCTCTGGAGCCACACTCCCTGTCAGCTGTTCCTCCTCTCCCTCAGAGTCTGACTCAACCAAGGGCATGACAACAACTGTGTTACTGACTTAACAACCATAGTAATTCTCTTAGCAACTATGGCATGAAAAGTCATATAGTGGGACAAAATTCATTTTAACAACTGTCTTGTTTAATAGCAGAAACTTTGGGCTCAGTTGTGATCATAAGACAAGGACCACCTGTGTTATAATAAAAGCATTAGAGTAACATAATATAATATATCCAATCCGTACAACAACAAGATACAGGTATATAACAGCGATCAAATCCAGTAAACGCAATTGCGCAGTACAAAACATTAACTGATAGGAAATTATCACATCGTATTCACCAGTTTTCGAAGGATTCTCTTTCTTGTAGTCATTCTATCATCCACAGGGAAGCTGGAGAAAATAGGTGTCCTGTCAGGTGTCCCAGACTGGTCTTCCTTTAATGCATAAATTTGGGGCAGCACAACAACTTCACCCAGGTAATTATGTTGGTGGAATGAGTTCAATTGACTCCCACAGCATTATCCGGAAATCATTTCCCCAATAAATAGCAGCCATGGAAATTGTTCCCTATGATTCACTTAATGGTGTGGGTGTGTACACGCATTTATGTTTAATTTTGTAGCAAATGCATTTATGTAATTTTTTTTGGTCAAATGTTTGTCTCTCTGGCAGAGCAAATTGTCTCAGGTTGATTGTGTTTTACTCCTGAGGCCTTATTTATGTGTTGCTGTTTTTTTACATAACTACTTTTTGTATTTTGTTGTTGTTTTAATCGGCGTTATGAAAAAGTTGTTCATAACATGAAGGAAGGAACCAAGCCAAACACTTCACAAGTTTTCATGTGTGAATAAAGGGACTTTTTAAGATTTGGCTGTTTTGTAAAGTTGGTTATACAGAGCTTCATGGGTGACCAAAAAGCAAAGGAAAATATTATGTGTGTCCTCTGATGAATTGCAGAGAAGAGATCCACTTGAAAAATCAAGGCATTTGACTTCAAAGAACATGTTGAAAAGGGGATGGAAATGACAACAACTTCAGATATTTTCTTTGACTAACACTAGAAATAGAACAGAGCAGGACTTCTATTTTCCCGTACAATTTTGATTTTAAAATTAGTGGGCTTGGATTAACTAATGTACTAACTATCTTTACATGCACTTGTATAGACTTACTAGTGGTTGGCTTATTCCAAGGAGGATGTATGTTACAACAAGTGCAAAGATTAGTATTAATAAATAAATAAATTAAATTAATTAGTAAGTTAGTAAAGATTAGCTGATACAACAGTGGTGGGACTCATCTCCAGGGGGGATGAGTCTGCCTATCAAAATGAGGTGGACCAGTTGTTTTTGTGGTGTGGAGACAATGACTTGGTCCTCAACACCAATAAGACCAAGGAGCTTATAATAGATTATAGAAGGAACAGATCAGACATCCAGCCCCTGCTTATCAGTGGAGATCGAGTGGAGCAAGTGGCCAATTTTAAATTTGGGTGTAACCATAAAAGAGGACCTGACCTGGGGTGCTCACCTTGCAGCCCTGGTCAAAAGGGCCCAGCAGAGATTATACTACCTGAGGCTTCTCAGAAAACAACAACTGAATGAAAAACTGCTGGTGACCTTCTACCGCTGCACCATAGAGAGTATCTTAACTTACTGCACCTGTGGATGATTGCCAATTGCACAGTGGCAGCTAGGACAGCACTCTAGGGGGTTAATGTCATTGTCCAAAGGATCATTGGTTGCCCTCTCCCATCTTTGGAAGAGCTCAGCGTGAGCTTTAAATGGACTCCA
The DNA here is from genome assembly GCF_049901715.1 of Pseudonaja textilis. NCBI lineage: Eukaryota > Metazoa > Chordata > Lepidosauria > Squamata > Elapidae > Pseudonaja > Pseudonaja textilis. The sequence goes on from NC_141995.1 coordinate 10,518,099, forward strand.
GAGGATGGTAGAGGACAGGAAGGCCTGGAGGAACCTTGTCCATGGGTTGCGATGGGTCGGACATGACTTCACAACTACCAACAACAACAACACATCTAAACTAGGAGATTGAATTTGGCTAGCGTTCCGTCTCTCTGGGCTTTTACAGGCATCTTGAAGTCTCTGGCACTTAATTTCCCGAAATACCCATTAGCAAATTTCTCCTGAAAGCATCTTTAGATGAAAGGAAGTGAGGCTGGTGGGAAGATTGGGTCATCTGCACAGGGACATCAGAATAATAATGCTGGCTTGGGACAGATTTGTTGCTGCAATTTAGGGTTGTTTGTGTGGGGATATTTTCAAACATATAAGAATAAAGATTTATTTTCCAGACGGAAGGGAGGACAGGTAATTGTTCCGTGTAATGGTTTGGCAACTGGAGGTAATTGGAGTCAGTTGAGTTGGAGCCTCCCTTGTGATAGGGGAAAAAAAACAACAGCAGGAGTTGAATTTGTCTTTCAAGTGTGTCACACAGATTGGCCCTCCTGTTTATATGGAGGTCTTGGGAAGAAAGAGGTCAAATCCTTGTAACCTAGACAGATCAGGAAGGAGAAGAAAAATAAAATCCGACATGATTTGTGAGACCAGAGGCATTCAGAGATATTTAAGCTGAAGAGAAAGGCCAACACCGCCTACGGTCTGATCTAAGCGTAGTACACAAAATTGTCTGCTACAACGTCCTACCTCTCAACAACTTCTTTGGCTTCAACCACAATAACACACGAGCAAACAATAGATACAAACTCAAGATAAATCGCTCCAAACTTGATTGCAGGAAATACAACTTCAGGAACAGAGTGGTCAACGCCTGGAACTCACTACCTGACTCCGTTGTTACATCCTCAAACCCCCAAAACTTTAACCTTAAACTGTCTACTATGCACCTCACTCCATTCCTAAGAGGTCTGTACGGGGGCGTGCATGAGCACACCGGAGTACCTACTGTCCCTGTCCTACTGTTCCCATTTATCCATTTATTCCTACTCATTTATTATATATATATACTTATACCTGTTTATACTTATATGTTTATTTGTTATGTTCATACTTATACTTGTTTTCTCATATATGCTTGACAAACAAAGAAATAAATAAAATAAATAATGTTTAAAAGGAAAAAAAACTGGAAATAAGCCAGGACAGTTGAAGTAACAAACCCCAAATGGCTACTATTTCCTAGGTCCCCCAGAACAAAGCTGGATGGGGGATTCTGGGAGTTGAAGTCCTCCAGGCTTAAAGTTGCTAAGGTTGGAGACCCCTTGCCCCAGACTTTTTCTATTGCTTTATTTTGTCTTCATGTCCCTTAAGAAGAGGCCATTGAAATTCATCAGAAATCTGCTATGTAGCAGTAGGTGGGAAGATTGACTACTGTTTGGGGACAAAAGATCAAATAAGATCAATGTTCAACAACATCTCCTGCTGCTTTGCAAGCTGCACACCTGGCTTCCAGGTGCATTTCAAGTGCTGGTTATGACCAACGACCCCCTTCATAACCCAAACCCTGTATTATAAGGAACTGTTGGTTTCTACATGTCTGTGTCCCATCAGTTCAGCCAAGATGGGCCCATTCTGGTTCCCTTTAAATTATTAATAATAATAACAACAACAGAATAACAGAGTTGGAAGGGACCTTGGAGGTCATCCAGTCCAACCCCCACTCAAGCAGGAAACCCTCTACCATTTCAGACAAATGGTTGTCCAATCTCTTCTTATAAACCACCAGTGATGGAGCACGAACAACTTCTGAAGGCCAGTTGTCCCACTTGTTAGGTATAACATAGGTCACCTAACGTAGTTTGGGTAAAATAATATATATAAGCTATGATTGTTAGTTTAAGTGTGTGTCACTTTAACACTGCAAAGCATGTAATTTTGGGTGTAGTGTGAAACCACCATAAGAGGGAGCAAGACAACCTGATTGATTGCTGACGATTCCCTGACGATTCACTGGCAATTACTGGCAATTACTGGATTGCATTGGATGGTTGATGGTTTGGTAGCTTCGTGTTTCTCTACTGCTGAGTTTGCTGACAGAAGAGAGGAGTTTTTGAGTTCTGCATATCTCTCTACTGCGAGGAGATATATCACCGGACTGATATTTGTAAGTGTACTGACCTCTCTTTTTTGACACTGGAATTTGCAATGAATAATCCCTGGATGGACTGAACTAAGTGAATGATATATGGACTGTTTTGACTATGCTTTAACTCTTGCTGGAATAAAACTATTTAATAGGCACTGTGTATCTGGTTTACTGAGTGTAAGCTACAAAAACACTTATCTCACATATTTTGCCTGCCTGCCTGCCTGCCCTGCAGATCTTGCTAGGGTGTATCCCTAACACCACTGATGTTGTTTTATCAGGAAATTTCTCCTTAGATTAGCAGGAAGGCTGCCTTCTTGGTGATGACTCCTACTCTCTCTCTCTCTCTCTCTCTCTCTCACACACACACACACACACACACACACACACACACACACTGGAGTTCCATTCTACTCCCACTCTTGTGATTGTCCACAGATTGTTCAAGATCTAGTTGTTCTCCCAGACCTTGATATGATGATAACTGGGCCCCTCTGGTTTTTGGTCCAATCTACAATCAGCTGGGATGCGTGGCTCAGTGGCTAAGATGCTGAGCTACTCAGTCAGAAAGTTTGGCAGTTTGGTGGTTCGAATCCCTAGCGCCTTGTAACGGAGTGAGCTCCTATAACTTGTTCCAGCTTCTGCCAACCTAGCAGTTCGAAAGCACGTAAAAATGCAAGTAGAAAAATAGGGACCACTTTGGTGGAAAGTAACACCATTCCGTATGCCTTCGGCATTTAGTCATGCCAGCCACATGACCACGGAGATGTCTTCGGACAGCGCTGGCTCTTCAGCTTTGTAACGGACATAAGCATCGCCCGCTAGAGCCAGAAACGACTAGCATGTATGTGCGAGTGGAACCTTTACTTTACCTTACAGTCAGCTGGACGTTTTTTCCTTTTGTACAGATAGTCCTCGACTTACAACAGTCCATTTAATGACTGTTCAAAATTACAACAGCACTGAAAAAAGTGACTGATGACCAGAAAACATGTAGATTTTAAACCTGAACTGTTTTTAGTAGGTATCACATCAAAAAAACTTGATAAGCAAACTGTATATTTAATATTGCCCATCTTAATAGCAGCGAGGATTTTATTTGCACAATATTGGAAAAATGAAGAAACACCATGAGATGAAGAGATAATTAGGACTGTGCAGAAATGGACAGACTTAAACGCTGAAGATTGAACAGAAAGAAGACACAGAATATTATCAAACATGGACTTTATTTTACCAGTGGTTGGAAAAAAGAGGTGGAGATTAAGAATGCAATCGGTATTGTTTAGCAGATTGAATAACCCAGACAACACGATGTTTATTAAGCACTAACAAATATAAACAATAGAAAATCAATAAAATCTTTATAAAAAAAAACAGTGACATGACCATTTTTCACAATTACAGCCAGGGGTGGGATTCTACCTGGTCGGTTCAGCTCTATAGAACTGGTTGTTATGATTCTGCCCAGTTTGGAGAACTGGCAAATTGCGCCACTGGCTGGCCCCTCCCCTCCCCAACACGCCCACTCACTCCTTACCTGGCATGCGCACCATCAAACCTGCCTACTAAGTTGCTATTTTTCCTTTTTTGTCTTCTGACCATCAGCTGTTCTGCTGTGCTGGGAGATTTAGATTAGCTAGAAGGCAGGAAATTCTTGCTTTCTAGCTCCTCTAAAAGCAGAGTTGATTAACCTCCCTTAGGACTGAAGGTTCTGTTATTATTATACTCAGATAGCCGATGGCAGAAACACAGATCTCTAAGAGAATCTGTGATTCTGTGAGCAACTCAATCTGCCTGCCTGCCTGCTTTGCCTGATTTTGGGTAAAAGTAGCTCTTTTTTAATAAAAAAAAAAATCAGTATTTACATAAATATTTACAATATTTTCATACAAGCAATGCCCAGCCAGTCACATGACCACCAAGCCATGCAGTCAGCAAGCCATGCCCACCAAGTCACATGACCACCAAGCCATGCACACAAATTAGGCCATGCCCACAGAACCGGTTGTGAAGAAATTTGAATCCCACCCCTGGTTACAACCTTTGTAGCATCCCCATGATCACGTGATTAAAATGCAGATGCTTGGCAAATGATTCGTATTTATGACAATTGCAGGGTCCCAAGGTCATATGATCCCCCTTTGCAACCTTCTGACAAGCAAAGTCAATGGGGAAGCCAGACTCACTTAACAACCGTGTCACTCACTTAACAACTGCAGTGATTCACTTAACAACTCTGGCAAGAAAGGCCGTAAAATGGGGCAAAATTCACTTAACAAATGTTTCACTTAGCAACAGAAAAATTGGGCTCAATTTTGTGGTGGTAAGTCGAGGTCTACCTATGTTACTGACGCTTTTTGTAACTTTAACCTATGTTTCCCTTTGCCTATTACATCTGGTATTAAATATAGTCTACAGATTTACTTGATTTTTAATCTATATATGTATAATTTTAGCAAACTAAAACAAAATGAAGAAGGTGAGCTAATGCCCTTACAAAATTAGTGGCAAAAGCAATTGTTCCATTAATGTTTGGGACAACATCATAGAAATTCATGCTGATGAAAAGAGGGCTGTGAAAATATCTACAGATCCCTCACATCCTGGACATAAACTATGTCAACTCCTATCCTAAAAATGACACTATAGGGCACTGCACAGCAGAACAACTAGACACAAGGATAGGTTTTTTCCTGAACGCCATCACTCTGCTAAACAAATAATTCCCTCAACACTGTCCAACTATTTACAAAGTCTGCACTACTATTACTATTAATCTTCTCATCACTTTCACCCATCTCCTCCCACTTATGGGAGTATGACTATAACCTTATTGCTTGTTGACTGTTTCCTGGTATGATTTGATTGCTGATTGTACCCTATGACTATCATAAAGTGTTGTACCTGATAATTCTTGATGAATGTATCTTTTCTTTTATGTACACTGACAGCATTTGCACCAAGACAAATTCCTGTGTGTCCAATCACACTTGGCCAATAAAGAATTCTATTCTATTCTGATGTACAAAAAAACAACAACACCGCTCTGTTGTGACACAGCCAATTATTGTCAAGAGTTGAAGAAAGTCAAACATTTTAGGCATACTTTTTCTTGTGTTTCTTGACAGTACAAAGCGCTGTTGACTTGAAAAGCAATTTTTATGCTTCATGAAATCCTCAGTGGGCTGGTTGCAGCAGCCGAGAGATCACACCAGCTGCTATTTTGCTCAGTTTTAAACAAAAAAACTGTGTAGGTGGGCTCTGGCTTCACAAGCAGAGAAAAAAAAAACCCACGAGAACTTTTAAAGTTTTATTTTTTGTTTCAATCTTAGGAGACGGAAAATAAGACTGAAACTAAGAACACCCCAAATTGGACTGCAAATATCCAGACCATCAGTCGAGGGCAGCAAAGTCCTAGATCCTTCTGCAGGTATTTCCTACTCAGTGGTGGGATTCAATTTTTTTTTTACTACTTGTTCTGTGTGCATGGCTTGGTGGGTGTGGCAGGAGGAGGATACTGTAAAATCTCCAGTCAGAGGTGGGATTTGCCGGTTCTCCGAACTACTCAAAATTTCCTCTACCGGTTCTCCAGAACTGGTCAGAACCTGCTGAATTCCACCTCTGTTCCTACTCATCTCAGGGTTACCTGAATTTTCCAGTCCAAATATGGTACTTCTGCTGAAGCTTCATCTGGCCTATCGTGACTGACTATAATTAATTGTAATTAATCTTGTCCTCCAAAAGTTGTGGGTGCTCCATCACCGGAGGTCATTTTAAACAAAAAAATGTTGGGTGAAATGGCTGAAAATTATGGCACTTCCATTGAGGGACATTTCCACTTTCCACTGGGAAAGAGCAACAAAGAGAGACTAAAGCGTACGATGAACGCTTGAGGGAGCTAGGTATGGTATGCAGGGCTGGGCTTCAAAAAAATTAGCAAAGGGTTCTCTGTCCGGTGGCTGGGTGACGTGCCCATGGTGGGCGTGGCCTAGTTGGCCTCCTGCACCACAGCAAGGGGGCGTTTTTGCCCTCCCTGGGCTCCGGAGGCTTTTCTTGAGCCTCCAGGAGGGTGAAAACAGCCTCCCTGGGCTCCGGAGGCTCTCTGGAAGCCGGAAACAGGCCCATTTCCGGCCTTCCTGAACTTCCGGGAGGCCCGTTTTTTGCCCTCCCTGAGCCCCTGCCCTGCACTTACCTGCATCCAAAACGAGCCATGTGGGGACTCCTGGGAGGGGAGGGGAGGAGTGGGGAGGGCCAGGCAGGAGTGGGATTTGGGGGTTCTCTGAACTGCACAGAATCTTAGCTAGGGGCTCTCCTGAACCCCTGAAAACCTCCAGCAGCCCCACCCCTGATGGTATGTCCACTCTAGCCTATTGAAGAGATGAATGATAACTGTCCTCCAGTATTTGAGGGGCAGTCATGGATATCAGGGGGAGGGGATATCAAAATATCAGAGGACGGGATGAGAAGCAGCTTGTTAAAGAGAGATCCAACCTAGAAATAAGGAGAAATTTTCTAACAGTGAGAACAATTAAACAATGGAATAGCTTGCCTCTCTGAGTTGTTGTTGTGGTTCGCCGGCAACCTTCTTTCTAAGCAGCTTCCATGATTCCAGTGTCTTTTTCCCCACTTGGAACTGAACCCAGAAGGATATTTCTTCCAAGATTCCCTAGCAAGGCACGTTAACGCCGCCCTTCTACTGAAGAGAAAGTTTTCTCATCACATTTCTTGGGTGATCAATGCAAATGATTACGGGAGAAAGGTCGGTTCTGGATGTTGATGAAAACCAATTGAATGTATCACTGGTGTAGAGCAGGGAGAAATTTAATATGATTACTGCACTACACAATTTGCATGCAGGAGTCTGTGTTCAGAATTCAAATGCAGCAGAGTTAGGATGCGTATCGCACCGTAGATGGGTGTGCTCTTCCATCCTGTAACACACATTTATGCACATATATAACCCAGTCAAATTAAAAAATGAGAAACTCATCAACATTTAAGACACCGCTGAATCAAAATTCTACGCATAAAGGCTTAATCCTATCACCAACAACATTTTAGAGAAATGTTCTGCTTTTCAAGTGTGTGATAAGTTAACTAAATATTTCAAAATAAAATGTGAATCCCTGGCTTTCTTTATAAAAGATGATTAAAGAGTTATTTCCACTTCTCTTTTTCCACCTTGTTGACTCTCCCTGTGAACTCACAATAATATAATGAGACAAAGGGGTGAAGATACATTTTGTGCTGTAATTTCACAGTTTTCTGTTGACACTTGAGGCTATACAGTATAATGAAGATGGGATAATTTCTGAAATATCGAAAGATGACTTCAAAGCAAATTCTTTTACCATTCTTGTTAATAATAATGATTGTTTAATGTTGCATTCAACTTAGACTGATGACAAAGTTTAATCTAAACATAAAGGAAAGTGAAGTGTGTCTCAAATATAATTTTTGAGACTGGGAGTTTTCTACCTGTAGGTGGAAGGAAGAAAGGAAGGAAGGAAGGGAGGGAGGGAGGAGAAGGAGGGAGGGAAGGAAGGGAGAAGGAGGGAGGGAAGGAAAGAAGGAGAGGGAGGGAGGGAAGGAGGGAGAGGGAGGGAGAAAACGAGAAGAAGGGGGGGAAGGAAGGAAGGAAGGAAGGAAGGAAGGAAGGAAGGAAGGAAGGAAGGAGGAGGGAGGGAGAGAAGGAGAGGGAGGGAGGAAAAGAAAGAAGAAGGGAGAGGGAGGGAGAGAAGGAGAAGAAGGAAGGGAGGGAGGGAAGGAAGGAGATGGAATGAAGGAAGGAAGGAAGGAAGGAAGGAAGGAAGGAGAGGGAGGGAAGAAAGGGAGAAGGAGGGAGGGAGGGAGAGAAGGAGAAGGAAGGGAGGGAGGGAGGGAAGGAGAGGGAATGAAGGAAGGAAGGAAGGAAGGAAGGAGGGCAGGGCAGAGGAGGGGAGGGGAAGGGACAGGAGAAAAGACGAGAGGGAGAGGGCAGAGGAGAGGACAGGAGAGAACAGAAGGAGGAGAGGAATCCCTTTGAGTTTGCAATCTGAATTTCTATTAGTGCTGAGCAGTGAAATTCTTATGCATTTTTATACTACCTTCTTTTGCTCAAACCTATGGCGGAGACGTTCAGAAGATCTTGTGTGTCCAATGTGTTACAGCGGAGGAAAATACAAAGGCTTCTAGAAGAATGCTCTCCCTACGCAGAAACAGAGGCCAGCTGTTTCAGGCATAACCATTGGAAGGTCGGGGGATTAAAGACAGGTTAAGAAACGGGAACATAAACACAAGAGGTGGGAGGCTGCGCTGAAAATTGTCAAAGGCATCAGGTGTGGAGAGGCCGATGCAATGCGGATGGCGTAGGGAACCAACTGCCCCGAGGTGGTTTCAATGCAAGGAGGAGTTCAAGGCAGCCACGCAGAGCATGGAATGAAAAGCAAAAACCTCCCCAGACAAAGAGAATCGGTTGGGCATTGCTCCCAGAACAGGTCCTGCTAACAATAGCTTGTTCCAAAAATAGCAGGCCCCGTTTGGGATGCACAGAACCCAACCGGCAGGGAAGATTTAATATCATTAGCATGACATCAATATAATCGACGCAGCCGTTGGGCCCTTGCAGGAATGTTAAGATGCATGGGTACATTTCACAAAACACAGGGCGATTTATGTAGCAATCCTTAGCCGTATTGTCGAGGGCTAAAAGGGCACGACGTGTATTTATAAGCAGGTTGGCTCCAATTTCACACACCTGGGTGTTCTCTGCCATATTGCAATCCTAAATTGCATTAAAAGAGGGATACTATCAAGATCAAGGGAGGTACTAGTACCACTCTACAAAACCTTAGTAAGACCACGCCTAGAGTACTGCATCCAGTTTTGGTCACCACATTATAAAAAAGATGTTGAGACTCTAGAAATACCGGAAGTGCCGAAATGGACCCGTTTTTCGGTCTCCAAAGGCTGCAGAGGCTTCCCTCGAGCCGCCGGGAGGTGAAAATGGCCTTCTCCGGGCTCCAGAGGCCTTCCAGAGGCTGAAAACTGGCACTTCTGGTATTTCCAGAAGGTTTGTTTTTCGGCCTCCCGAGACTGTGGAGGCTTCCCTCGCACCTCTGGAAGCCCAAAAACTGCCTCAAACAGGCTGAAAATCAGTTGGGAGGCGCGCGCATGTGCAATGCAGGTAAGGGGGTGTTGAGCACGCATGCGTGGGAGCACCCATTGCAATCTGGGTGCCGGCATGTGCACGCACGCACTATCGCACGCACACATGCTTTCGGCATACCACCACAAAAAGGTTCGCCGTCACTGACGTACAAGGTCCCTTCCAACTCTGTTAATCCGTTATATTCCTCCGCTCTCGCACCAAATCACCAAAATTAGAGCCAAAAGATGATGGTGAAGATGAAGGCAATGAGAGACAACTGTCAGGAACTTCAAGAAGAACCATGAATCATAAACAGAGGGAGAAGATTCCCACGTCAAGCCAGGACCCACTACTGTTTCTAAATCCATTTCCTTTCCAGTGTGGGAGTTAAAATGTCAGAAGAATAGAAATCAGCCAACATCTGCAGCCTGTCAGGGCCCACATAGGATGTCAAAGCCACTTTGATCTTTCTGTGTTGATTTGGCAGGTAGAGAAACTAGAGTAGAAGGGGTAACAAGGAAACGCTTCGTCAGATCAAGGACCGTGAAATTTGGCATTCTCTTTTTGGAGTATAATCACTAGCTGGTTAAATCTCCTGGAGGAACGACATGACTAATAGTCAGACTTTGTTATTGTACAGCCTGCCCGATCCTCGAGCACTCTAGATAGATTGGCTTATAAATATACGATGTAGTCATTATCAGCATGACCTTTAGCAAAGAGATCTGATGGAGTTTTCTGTTGTCCCTTATTGTAAACAACGTGTGGAAACAGGTGAGAATGACTGGGAAATAAGAATGTGAACAAAAACTGAAATCGATTAATTAACCCACTCCTAGAGGAGTAATTATACCTGAATTAAATTTGAGTTAACATTATCGAGATAGTGTGATTCCACGGGAAACCAGATTTCAATAGAAGAGAGCGTACGTAGCTCACGGGTAGCCGTTAGTTTATGGTGTGAAATTGTAATTTATCTTGTCAATAGGCCCAGAGAAATAAACATTTGCACACTATTCAAAAGAGACCATAAAAAAAGCAAAAAGGGAAATTAAAAAAAAAAAAAACCAGACCACTTTCTTGGTAGCAATCAACACTCAGATAAACAGAGATTTAACAATCAAGAATAACACTAGACCAACAATCAGTTAACAATATCCTAATAAAGGAAATACCAACTTAGACAAGCAATCAAGGAATAAACAACAGCCTAATCAAATAACTGCCGAGGTGAAAATAGCACCCCACCAATACTGACAGGGCAAGCTACCGTATCCTATAAAAATGGAGGCAAACCCCACTCCAATCTAGCACAGGATAATGCACTTGGAAGGGACCTTGGAGGTCTTCTAGTCCACCCCCCCTGCTCAAGCGGAAGAATCTATACACTTTCAAACAAATGGTTGTTCAGTCTTTTCTTAAAAACTACCAGTGATGTAGCACCCACAATTTTTGAAGGCAAGTTGTTCCATTGGTTTATTCTTCTCACTGTTGGGAAATGTCTCCTTAGTTTTAGGTTGGTCCTCTCCTTGACTGGTTTCCATCCATCGCTTCTTGTCTTGCCTTCAGGTGCTTTGGATAATAGCTTGACCCCCTCTTCTTTTGGGGCAGCCCCTGAGATATTGGATCACTGCTATTATGTCACCCCTAGCTCCTTTTTTTTTCATTAAACTAGACACCCCCAATTCCAGCAACCATTCTTCATATGTTTTGTCCTCCAGTCCCCTAATCATCTTGATTCAGTGGTGGGATTCATTTTTCTTTTCCTACCAGTTCTGTGGGCATGGCTTGGTGTGTATGGCAAGGGAAGGTTACTGAAAAATCCCCATTCCCTCCTCTTCTGACCCACGGCCTTTCCCAACAAATCAAACACAATTCAAAAAGAACAGAAATGCTTTTACAAAATAATTAGCTGTGATAAGCACAAACCTTGCCACACTGTGCGAGACTGCCAAAAGATAACAGACAAGAAATAATTTGCAAAATAAGAATCTTCAAATACAAACTCAGGATACTGGAATGTCCATGAGGCTGTAGTTTCCAAACGTCTTTGCCTTCTGCAAAGAAGGTTAGTTTCACAGCTGGCTTTTATCTTCTGAGGGGGGCCATTACTTTTCAGCCTTACTCCCAAGTTGCCCGTGCTGTTGTAACTGCTCTTTCCTACAAGCAATCCTGCGTGCACGCGCACATGGCACAGGCTCCTCGGGAATCTCCTCATCACTGCTGCCAGCCCCCACAATCTCTGAAGGCAGCAGTCCACTCCCTAATGGTCCTGGCCCCTCATCTGAGTCCTCACTCTCCTCAGCCCTCTGCACCTGCTGCCGGCTAACCATAACACCTCCCACCCCGCTAACCTGCTTTCCAGCTCCATTCTCCTGTTCAGGGCAACCAAAGAAGACCCAGCTGATCATCTGGGACTTGGCAGGCAGAGAAGAGATGGGGATGGGGCCAGTCAGAGGTGGGATTTGCTGATTCTCCGAGCTACTCAAAATTTTCACTACCGATTCTACAGAACTGGTCAGAACCTGCTGAATTCCACCGTTGTCTTGGTTGCTCTTCTCTGTACTTTTTCTAGAGTCTCAACATCTTTTTTATATCGTGGTGACCCAAACAGAATGTAGTATTGAACGTGTGGTCTTACCAAGGTATTATAAAGGGGTGCTAACATTTCACATGATCTAGATTCTATCACTCTGTTAATGCGTACATAAAGATGTTATCCAGTTGGGTAATGAAAAGTCTGCAAGTAAACAACCAAGCTCAGAGAAAAGCTAGGATTCCACAGAAAACCAGATTGCAGAGGCTCAAGGGCCGAATTTGAGACGCAGACATGATCTTGTTAGTCTAGGCCTGGAAAGAATAGCCTACCTGTGCAAACTCAATCCAGAAAAGGGAAGGAGAAACACAGAATAGCAGAGTTGGAAAGGACTTTGGAGGTCATCTAGTCCAACCCCCCGCTCAAGCAGGAGACCCTACACCAGTAATGGCTAACCTTGTTGTTGTCACGTGCTGAAAGTGCGCACATGCACACACGCATGCCCGCACCCATAATGAAATGCACGTGCGACCCTCCCAGGTGACTTCCGCCCCTGCGCATGCGCACATAACCCCCCCCTTTGCTCCCCCTGCCCCCCTGCACATGCATGTGCTCCACCTTGAGCTCCCCGCCCCTTGCACATGCGCGGCAGATGCCCGAAAATCAGCTGGCTGGTGGGAGGCGTACGCATGCATAGTGGAACTGAGCTGGGGCGATGGCCTCGCATGCCGGCAGAGATGGCTCTGCGTGCCACTTCTGGCACACGTGCCGCAACTTCACCCTCACGGCCCTATGCTATTTCTGAGAAGTGGCTGTCCAATCTCTGAACAGTGAATAGACATTCAAAATAAATAAATAAGAAAGAAAGAAAGAAAGAAAGAAAGAAAGAAAGAAAGAAAGAAAGAAAGAAAGAAAGAAAGAAAGAAAGGAAGGAATTGACTTCCGGTTGTGCGTGCAGAGCTTCCAGCCGGAAGGAAAAGGCGGGAGGGTTGGTTCAGCTTTGTCAAGCCTGGGTCAGTAGGTCAGTAGGGGAGTGGACCTTGCCCTGCGGTCAAGGGTAATTGACAGGAGGAAGCCACTGGAGGAAAGAGTGCAGTCATGGACATACGTTGGGGTTAAAGGGGACGGCAGAGTCGAATATATAGCCGAAAGCAAAAAGAATGGGGCGGAAAGGTGTGTTCGGGGAAGGCTGGGCTTCCAGAGAAGGAAACACAACAATAGCCCGAGGGTGAAAAGAACCACATTTTTGTTCATACCAAAAAAATAATAATAATTAATGAGATTCAAGTCCACGGAGGCCCGGCCTTTCCTGCTTGGAGGAGCAGGCAGAGCGAGAGAGGAAGAGAGTCAAATTGAAGCATCCAAATTGCTCTCCTTGGTTGACCGAGCTCTCGGGCTTCTTTGATTGTATCTATCATCCCCCTCCACCCCTCCTTTTTTTTTAAAAAAAACTCCTTACTCTTTCCTCCAAACATGGGCTTGACATTTTTCTCCCAATGGAGATGATCAGCCATCCAAAGGTGCTTTTTTCAAGAGGCAACTGGACTTTCTGTTGGTTTGTTGCTTGGTTGGTTTCTTTGAAGACGTTTCGCTTCTCATCCCAAAAGCTTCTTCTTCTTCTTTTTTTGTAAAAGTTTTATTGGGTTTTAACAAAACATAACAAATAAAACATCTTTCTTTTTTTTCTGAGAACAGCATGATTCCAGGTTATCCCATCTCCATAAAGACACAATCTCAAATACAGATTCATCTAATGTGTTCAGTTTCATATCTTTAACACTATTTTTTCCAATTTCTCAATGGTTTTTTTTTTTCCCTCATCCAAAAAGCTTCTTTAGCTCTGACTGGATGGTGGGGAATGGAAGGATTTGTACTCCTTGCAGACAGCGGGTCATTTACATTCCTTTTAGAGAGTTGTTGAGGCCACCTGGGTGGGTTTATCTGTGTCCTTAGCATCACCTGAATAGTGCAAATGTGTATGGAGCTTTCTTGGAACTGCTCAAAGGACTGTGTTGTAGATCAGGGGTCTCCAACCTTGGCAACTTTAAGGCTTGTGGACTTCAACTCCCAGAGTCCCTTCAGCCAGCTGGCTGAAGGGACTCTGGGAGTTGAAGTCCACAAGTCTTAAAGTTGCCAAGGTTGGAGACCCCTGTTGTATATTGAAGATAGATGTCATATCCCTCTCCCTCTGTTGAAAGAGAGCTGGTCATTTTTGACATAGATGGCCTCTTTGACCCCCCTCTTTCAAGCCAGCAGTCCTCTCTCTTCAAAATGTGGACTTTAATAATGTCTTTAAAAGAGTGGCCTTTGTCTTTTAAATGCCGATGGACCGCTGAATCTTTTATCCTGATGGGTTTGTCCTGCTATGTTGTGCCATGCATTTGTGAAAGGGTTGTTTTGCTTCCCCCAGTGTACACATCTGCACATGGCTCAGCAAACCTGATTCCAGTTGGTTAAAAAAGATGTCCTACATATGATGACATGATAAGCTACCACCGCTTATTACATTTCAACCCCAGCTGCAGAATTTGTGAGATCCTATTCCCACTGCCATTCAGAAAGAATGTCCAAATTTGGAATGCCCTACTCAAAATCCTAGCCGTAGAGAGTCTCCATGGGGATAGCAGATAGGGAGAAATAAAACATGTCGAGATGATAGCCATGACCAAGTCCCTGTTTTTATATTTGTTGCACGTACCCTTTCCTGGTGTGCTGTCTCATTCAGGGGGATTTTTATTTCTTGATACAGTTTTCTCAACTCATTACAAGCTCCATCTTCAATAGTACGACATTCATTCAATTCAGAACAGTTCTGGGCAGCTTTCACAAGGTTTAAAGCCAGTTCAAAAGATCAAATTTCAAAACCAAAGCAACTAGAAACCAAGATTACTCAACTCCATAAAACATCTGGATTCATTCAGTGCCCTGGCTCTTTTTTTAAAAAAAATATTGTTTTAAAAAGCCATCACACAAGTGTGATGAGCAGTATATATATATATTACTTTCTTCAGTGATGCTGTAACTTTGAACGGCCACTAAATGAACTGTTGTAAGTCAAGGGCTAGTGGGATTCTCGGCTAATTCTTGAGGGTTCACTGACTAACTGAGGTAAAGTTCAGGAGAAGGAACACAGAATCAGTACAAAGCAACAATATTTGGTTGATGTCAAACTTTTTTTAAAAAAGTACAACGGGTAAATTACGGCGTCGTTTTCATCCTCCCACTAATCTAGTGATGTTAAACCAGGCCCTATTTACATAATGTTTTCCCATTATGCATAATGTTTGTCGACTAATTTTGACTGAGAAGCAAAATGCAAACATAAGAGGAAAAACAAAGATACCCAGATGGGTCTGCATCAATGGTGGGTTTCAAAAATTTTTTACCACTGGTTCTGTGGGTGTGGCTTGGTAGGTGCGCTTTGCATGTGCATTCACACATGCGCACCAAACGCGCCCTTCACACATGCACAGAGGGTTGCCTAATAACCTTCTCCAGCAATCCTGCACTCTCCCTGTGTTTTTAGCAGCTGACACGCGGCAATCAGCTGTGCAACGCGAAGCAGCTGAGGTTGAAAAGCAGGAAATAACAGTCAGTAAGGACCCGGTCAAGCAGGCAGGCCCAGCAGCTGACTGTCAGAGTGAACTGGTTCACTCACAGATAATCATCGGAGCTACCAGTTCTGCCAAACCAGGCCAAACTGGTAGAATACCACCACTGGTCCGCATGCTGGACAATGTTCAGGTTATGTTCACTTCCACTGCAGACCCAACCCATTGTGAAATCATAGTCAGGATTGATTGTAGACGTTGTGTTGTTGGGGGTGAAAGAAGAGATGGTGCCATTCCCAATTTCATAAAAAGAAGATGGCAAGAGGAAAGTGACCTCAACACTGGGGATGGGGTAATGTTCTGAGGCCATGAGGCTCCCTAAAAGAGCTAGTGCATGTCATGGGGTCATAAAAGAGCCATGGTGGCACACTGGTTAGAAGGCAGTACTGCAGGCTGACTCTGCTCGCTGCCAGCAGTTCGATCCTGACGGGCTCGAGGTTGACTCAGCGCTTCCAGCTTTACAAACCAATGTAGGCAGGGGTGGGCTTCAAAAATTTTAGCAATGGGTTCTCTGCCCGGTTGCTGGGTGGGCGTGGCCATGGTGGGTGGGGCCTAGTCGGCCTCCTGCACCAAGGCAGGCATTTTTGCCCTCCCCGGGCTCTGGAGGATTTCCTTGAGTCTCTGAGGGGGTGGAAATAGCTTCTCCAAGCTCCAGAGAAACAGGCCCGTTTCCTGTCTTCCTGAACTTCCCAAACTTAGTGGGTTTTTGTAACCTTCCCTGAGCCTCAACACATGCCCTGTACTTAGCCGCATCCAAAATGAGCTGCTTGGGGACTCCCGGGAGAGGAGGGGTGGGCGGGGCCAACTGGGAGTAGGATTTGGGAGTTCTCCAAACGTCACAGAATCTTAGCTAGGGGCTCTTCCGAACCCCTGTGAACCCCCGTGCTTGTCAAACTTAGTTCCAGTAATGCATTGTGGATCCGTGCATATGGTGGACGTGTTCAAAAGCAAAAAAATACTGGACTAAAATACACACCTGGCTAGAAAAAAAATGATAAGGGAACATATAGATTTAAAACTGGAAATACCAGACAAATACCAGACAAATATACCAGACAAATATAGCACAAGGAATGCATATTTAATAGTACACATGTTAACAGTGGCCAGAATTGTGTTCGCACAACATTGGAAAGGTGAGGAGATCCCCACAGAAGAAAAGACGATAGCAAAAATTTTAGAATGTGCAGAAATGAATAAACTAACGTTTGAAATTAAAGAAAAGGAAGACGCTGAATATTTTGAGGTACGGGATCTGTTTTATTGATGGCTAAATAAGAGAAACAGGAGTCAGAATCTCAAAGATTACAAGAGAAAGATTAATCTCACTCTTAGGGTTGTTTATTGTAGCTTACTAATTTTGATTAGTATTACTAATTAATATGTATTAATGTCACGAGGGAAAAGCATTATTATTGTGAAATAACCATTAGAGAATACTATGATTATGATGAATATTACTCCCAAGAAATGTAACCAGGTAAAACACACTATACATGGATTCTGAACACGTTGCTCTTTTTTATCTATATTAATAAAAATATAGTAATAATTTTTAAAAAGGTGGCTGGAGAGAAGACCTCCAAGGTTCCTTCCAACTCTGTTGTGTTGTACATTCTGTTATATTTCTCCATCCTAAGTCACTGATGTAGGGATGAATTAAAGGAGAATCCTTATTCCACTTCTACTGTACCCATTCTAGCTCCTTTCCACTGGTAGTAGTTGTGTAGGAAAATCAACTCTTTTCCCCCCTCACTGTTCTATTTGGACAAAAGAACACAGGAGGAAGAGAAACACAGCCAAAAAAATAGCATCCCAGATCACAAGCCTGAGAACAAGTGGGTGAGCTCTACGCAAATGGTATACTTCTTGCCAAACCATACACGAGGAATACAAAGGCTCTATTTAACCTCCGAGCCTAGGCTGCAATTTCACCATCTATGAAAATAGTCATTACTGTACCGTAAAATAAATACTGAGTTGGTGCAATACCCATCAACACATCTGCTGAACTGCGAGTGACCCAGAGGGGCTGGGCTCGCACAATATGCAAAGCCACAGACAGATTAACCAAGGTTAAAATCTAACCAAGCTTAACGTGATGAATAACTGCAGCCACGGGGTCTTTTGACTACATTTGTTGTGGCCTGTCAGCCAGAGGCCCCTCCAGCAGCTGAATAAGAGGAGGAAGGGGAGGCGTGGGAGTCAGGATCAGCATCGTGGCAATCTGAGAGCTCTGAGGGGGAAGTGGGAATGGAGCTGGCAGAGAGAGAGAGAGAGACAGAGGCAGAGCCTGGGCTGTCTGTCAGCCCTCAGATGGAGAGTCAATAGCCCCCAGGTCAGGAGGTGGCTGATGTTTGAAGAGGAGGAACAGCTGGGTCCAGTGCCTAATGCGCAGATGAGCAGAAGGCAGAGGAGAGGAGAGCAGTGGAAATCCGTGGGCCGGTCCTTGGGATGGAAGAGCCACCACTGCTAGCAAAAACTCTGGGGATAAAAAGCACAGGGCAGAGATGAATAGGCGTGGCAGACAACTGTTCATCTCCTGGCCGGCTGGTCTTGTTAGCTTGCATTGAGAGAGTAACCTTTTGCCGGGGCTGCTGGCACTCCTAATAAAGGAATCTTTGAGTTCACTTCAGAGGGTTTGTCATGTTTGAAGAGCTGGATCAGAACAACACTGTCTGAATCCAAACAAACAAACCTAGTCTAGCAAACAGACTCAAAGAAGCCCACACTCTTTAACCTCCACTTGGTCTTGAGGCTGAGTGAACCACTTTCCAAAAACCGATTGCAAACTTTCTACTATTGGGTTGTTGCAGCTAATCACAGCTAGTCCTTGACTTATTACCACAATTGGAGCAGAATTTCCATTGCCAAGCAAAACGGTTGTTACAAGGGAATTGTGCCTGATTTCACAACCCCCTTTTTTTTGCCATGGTTGTTAAGCAAACAACTGCAGTCCTTAAGTGAATCATTTGATTGTTAAATGAATCCAGCTTCCCCATTGACTTTGCGAGTCAGAAACTATCAGGGAAGATCACAAGTAGGGATCACATGATCCCAGGGCTCTGCAACCATTACAATACAGTATATGCAAGTTGACAAGCACTGAAATGTTGATCGACTGACTGTGGGGATGCTGCAACAGTTGTTAAGTATAACAGCTGGCTGTAAGTTGCTGGTTTCAGTGTCGTTGTAACTTCGGATGGCCACCAAGTGGATAGCAATAGCACTTACGACTTATATACCACTTCTCAGTGCTTTACAGCCTTCTCTAAGCGGTTTACAGAGTCATCATCTTTACCCTCAACAATCTGAGCCCTCCTTTTACCCACTTTGGAAGGCTGAGTCAACCTTGAGCCAATCTGGATCGAACTGTTGGCAGTGGGCAGAGTCAGCTTGCAATACTGCATTCTCACCACTGTGCCACAACAGCTCTTACAGCAAGGGCTGGCTGAACATTACTTTCTTCAGTGCCGTCGTAACTTCAGATGGCTGCCAAATGGAGGGTTGCAAGTTGAGGACTATCTGTATCTTTGACCTAACGATTAACTTAGTTTAACTCACTAGCTTTGGAGCCAGTGGCTCACTTGGTTAGAACATTGGCTTAACAATCTGCAAGCCCATGTTCAAGACCTGAGTGCTATTGGGTGAGTTTCTGTCCTTCACTCTAGCTCCTGCCAACCAAGCAGTTTGAAAGCATGCAAGCGTGAGTAGATAAATAGGTACCACTTTAGTGGGCTCATTAACAGAGACATGAAAGGAGGCCCGCAACTGGGCATTCCCCAGAAACAATGATGTCAGTGGTTAATCTTTTCAACCTGGAAGTGCCTCACTACGACGACCTCATTAGCTCACAACAGTGCAGGGCTGTCTATTACGACCAGTGAGTGATTCTTATTTCTTTGCCGTATGTTGCGCTGAATCTTTTCTGTGCAGAGGAGGAAAAAAAGAAGCACATGGAGCTGCACAACAAGCAGCTATGCATTTAGGAAAGACCCGTTGTTGTTGTTGTTTAAAGCAATATTGTAATGGCAGACGAACCATTTTCTTCCCTAGGCTGAGGCCGCTGGAAGCAACGCTTTCTAATCTACTTCTTCTTAGGGACAGAGACATTCTGTAACATTTGAGCTATGTCAGGCATGCTCAAAAATCACATGGTTGTAAAAGGGAGAATGTTTTGGAAATTCTAAAGTGTAGGTTTGTTTGCTTCTATATTTATCAGTCACATAGTGTTCCATTCTCTCCTCGCTCCCCCACCCCCCACCCCACTCCCCCGAGGAACCCGGAGAGCACAGCGGGGTAAGATTTATTTGGAAAGTCACCCATGGAGGTTTGTGGTGGATACTGTTGTAAATACACAGGTCTAGGCTGTGTTTCTGTGTGGTTCAAAACTGACCTTTAAATGGTAAGGTTATTTTAGGCCTGTTTTTTTGGTTTTTTTTAATGGGAACAGTCCTTGTGAGGGAGAAAAGGAGCAAAGTTAAGATTGCTCTTTGGGCCTGGGAAAAAGCAGTGTTGAAAACGAAACCAGAGATAGCCAAGCTGACACACCACCCATCCTTATGTCACCAAGGGATGAGCTCAGCTCAGCTCATCCCTTCTCCCGACAAGGTTGGCCCACAGGAACAACCAGAAAAATGTCAGGCTGAGGAAGCCCCTCATCCCAACGCATGCAAGAATTGTTGGAGGCTTGTTCCATTTTACAAACTTTAAAACAAGGGTCCCACACTCTGTGGGCTGTGGCACACTACTGGGCCACAGCTTATTAGCCACCAGGTCATATGAGTAGCTGGCCAGTGTGTGTGTGTGTGCGTGCGTGTACAGCTCCACTCACACAGGTGTTACCACTAGCATCTCGGGCATTGGTGGGATTCAAAAACATTTTACTATTGGTTCTGTGGACATGACTTGGTGGGCATGGCAGGGGAAGGATACTGCAAAATCCCCATTCCCTACCCACCCCATTAACCTGCTTTCCAGCTCTGTTCTCCTGTGCAGGGCAACCAAAGGAGACCCAGCCGATCAGCTGGGACTCAATGGGAGGCAGAGAATAGATGGGGACGGGCCAGTCTGAGGGTGGTATTTGCCAGTTCTCCGAACAACTCAAAAATTTCCACTACTGGTTCTCCAGAACTGGTCAGAACCTGCTGAATACCACCTCTGCTTATATCTCCCTTGGGTTTAGAGACTTTGTTTTCATTTGTCTGGCCAATTCTGACTTCTTTCTAGAGTCTCCACATCTTTTTTAACATTGTGGAGGCCCAAAACTGGATGCTGTATTTGGTGCTGGTCTCCAGCAGCGCCAGGGGTGGGATTCAAATTTTTTAACAACCAGTTCTGTGGATGTGGCTTAGTTGCTGGGCATGGTTTGGTGGTCATGTTATTGGCTAGGCATGGCCAACTCAACATCACTCCCATTGAGGCACACATCTCCTTGCTTGGCCTCTCATGACTGTGGGGATGCTGCAACAGTCGTAAGTGTGAAAAATGGTCATAAGTCACTTTTTTCAGTGCCATTGTAACTTTGAATGGTCACTCCACACAACCAAAGTACCAGCAAAGGAGGGGGGAAAAAAACTCCAGAGAAGTTCCTTAGGCAGGAAGTCTAGTCCTGCCAAGAATGTAATAAGGGTTAATGGCGAGGCAATTTCTGTAAGCAACACCAGAATGTTTCCTTCCTGCCTTCCTTACAGGATTAGACCAGTAATTTCTTCTAACAACCAGTTCTCTGAACTGTTTAGAATGTTAACCTCCGGTTCTAGCGAATAGGTGCGAACCTGTAGAATCCCACCCCTGACCAGGGCCTATCGGGGTCCCCTCCCCCTCTTCTCTTCCCCCTCCCAATCCAAGTGCTTACCAATCTTGACTCAGCGTAAGTCCTGAGCTTCTTACAAGGTCATTCCAGCAATTAATTTACAAGGCATTAAAATCGCCCACGCTCTTTAGTATTCTGGGAATGTCCGCTCACTGCTGTGGCAATAGCTCTTGCTTTTAATTTTCAACCAGTATAATAATTAAAAGCACCATCCCACCCTTCCTGCAACTTTTGGAACAGGTCTAAATGCAAAAAAAAAAAAAAAAAAGGATCTCCCAATACTGCAACGTTGAAGCCGTGTTTTTAAGGAAGACTGAAAGAAAAGGGGAAACGATATAGGCAAATCTACATTTTCTTTCCATGAAAAAACAAACCTGCCACTCCCTCCTCAAAAAATCCAAACTGCTTTGTGCTCTCCTCAGCCTTCCCCATTTTACACACACAAACACACACACACACACAGAGCATAAGGGTCGCAAATCAGCCAATGGATTTGTGTAGGATTTGTGTCCTGTTGCAATCCTTTTTGGCATGATACAGAAATGATTTACCATTGCATTCAACTAACCGCTGATCCAGCAGTGGTGGGATTCCAAAAGATTTACTACAGGTTCTGTGGGCATGGCTTGGTGGGCATGGCTTGTGGCATGGCAGGGGAAGGATACTGCAAAATCCCCATTCTCTCTGCACCCCACTAACCTGCTTTCCAGCTCCGTTCTCCTGTGCAGGGCAACCAAAGAAGACCCAGCCGATCAGTTGGGACTTGGGAGGCGGAGAAGAGATGGAGGCAGGCCCAGTCAGAGGTGGGATTTGCCGGTTCTCTGAATTACTCAGAATTTCTGCTACCAGTTCCCTAGCACTGGTTAAAACCTGCTGAATAACATCTCTGCGACCCACTTCATATAGCATTTTTATAGGCAAGATCTGTGCGCCAACTATGACTTTTGAAGCTGGTATCCAACCCTGGCAACTTTAAGACCTGTGAACTTCAACTCCCAGAATTCCCCAGTCAGCTATGCTGGCTGAGGAATTCTGGGAGTTGTAGGCCACAAGCCTTTAAAGTTGCCAAGTTGGAAACTCTGGTTTTAAAGGCTGCAGAGATTAAGATGATTAGACACTTCTGTAGATGAATATATAATTACATACACACATGCCTGTGTAATTTCCCAGACCCTTGGCACTGCCCTCTAAACATTTCTTATCCTTTTAGGAAATCGGCAGAATGATTTTCTCCTAGTTGTACAAGGCGCTTAATGGCACCGTGTGCTTTTTATACGGAGGAAATTTAGGACAATGCTTTTTTTGCGATTGTTCCAAGGATAAACAAACAATCAAAAGCACTGAACTGGAAGCCAGTAAAACATCGGGTACACAATAAAATCTCAGGCAGCAGAGCCATTAAAAAAAAATGCAATTGCTTTATCCAAACCTTGCTCTGAACGTTAACGGCACTTGCAACTGCTGAAGCTAATCTTAGGATGATACAGTCTGCGTTTCTGATACACTTCACTGATGCTTGATATGGAGGACACCAAATTGCTCCCCTACCTAAAATATTAGAGTGACATTTTAAGACTCATACAGCCTCATTATATGGAGATGTTTCCCTTTTTTTTCCTGGCACCTTTATAGGTCCAAACAGCCCCGGAACATCAAATACAGAAAGCTCAGATTGCTACAGGACAGTGTTCTGAGTCTAGTAGTGGGATTCAATTTTTTTTACTACCGGTTCTGTGGGCGTGGCTTGGTGGGCATGGTGTGGCTTGGTGGGTGTGGCTTGGTAGGCATGGCAGGGGAAGATTGCTGCAAAACCCCATTCCTTCCCCACCCCACTAACCTGCTTTCCAGTTCCATTCTCCAGTGGTGGGATTCCTTTTTTTTTTTTACTACCGGTTCTGTGGGCGTGGCTTGGTGGGTGTGGCAGGGGAAGGATACTGTAAAATCTCCAGTCAGAGGTGGGATTTGCCGGTTCTCCAAACTACTCAAAATTTATTCTACCGGTTTTCCAGAACTGGTCAGAATCTGCTGAATTCACCACCTCTGGTTCTGACCCAGCCTTAGCAGAAGCAAGAAACAGACACGAAAAACCTTCTTTATCTACTTCTTGTGAATGAATGGCATTCACCCACCGAAAAATCCAGGTAATAGTCCTTTCAAAGAGTGAACGGCAGCAACAGACCTTATCAGTTCCTTGTGATAATTGCAAGGCTGTGAGCTCCCAGCTGAAAGGCTACAAATTAAGTTCTGGTAAGCAGAGTCTCTGTGGCACAAAACACAATGAGCAAAATCTCCAGAAAGACAAACTGTTGTCTTTCCTTTCCTTCTATTTATTTCCCAGCCAGGGAGAGGCCATTCGGCATCCACATGTCCTTTGCTTCCTGAGTTGTTTCCTTGTCCTCCGTTGTTTCCCTCTCCTAACAACTGTGTGCATACGCACATCTGGAACAGGCCCCAGCTGTTCTTCCTCCTCACTCGTATCAGCCTCCGAAGGCAGATGCCTCTCCAGTGGCTGGGAAATGTCAGATGGTCCTGACTCTATATCTGTGTGCAACACAGAGCATCCATCAGAGCCTTCCCCAGACTCCAGAACTGGCCCAAGTTCCTTCCCAACCTCATCATCATCTGATTCTGCCACCAGCTCCGCTGGCAGCCCGTGGACCACAATAGATAGGGGTGTCAAACTTGATTTCATTGATGGCCACATCAGGGTTATGTTTGACCTTGGGAGGCCAGTGGGGCAGGGCCAGCTCAAGGTCACTAGTGTCTGGGGCACCTGCAGTGGTCCAGGTGGGGCTGGGAGAGATCCTCCTGCAGCCAGAACAGAGCTCGGGAGGGACAGACGTGGCAAAGGGCTGCACGAGACAATCGCAGCTGAAAATGGAGCTTGGTGGGGCCGTGCGTGGCCCTCCCCAACTCATTTTCACTGGCAGAGGCACCGTGGGCCGGTCCTTCTCTGTTTCCAGATCTAAGCATCCTGTGGGCCAAATCCGGCCCACGGGCCTTGGGTTTGAAACCCTTGGTATAGGAACATTATGAGCTATGCCTTCCTGGGAGTTCAAAGTGCTGTGGATTGCCTGCCATCCTCACAACATCCCTGTGAGGCTGGTTGGGCTGAAAACGAATGCCTGTTTCAGAGAAATTTCCATCACTGAAACTGGATAGCCTGGAATGGGATTTTCCATAGTCTTAATCCAGCACTTCTAACTATATCGCCAGACTTCAGAGAGTAATTAGGACTGCAGAAAAAACAATTACTACCAACCTGCCTTCCACCAAGGACCTGCAAGAGTCAAAAAGAGGGCTGTGAAAATATTTACAGACCCTTCACATCCCATACATAAACTGTTTCAACTCCTTCCCTCAAAATGACGCTATAGAGCACTGCACACCAGAACAACTAGACACAAAAAGGACAGTTTTTCCCCGAATGCCATCACTCTGCTAAACAAATATTTCCCTCAACACTGTCCAACTATTTACAAAGTCTGCACTACTATTACTATTACTCTTCTCATCACTCCTTATTGCCCATCCTCTCCCACTTGTAATTGTATGACTGTAACTTTGTTGCTTGTATCCTTATGATTTATATTGACTGTTTCCTAGTATGATTTGATTGCCTGTTGTACCCTATGACTATCATTAAGTGTTGGACCTTATGATTCTTGACTAATGTATCTTTTCTTTTATGTATACTGAGAGCATTTGCACCAAGACAAATTCCTTGTGTGTCCAATCACATATGGCCAATAAAGAATTCTATTCCATTCCATTCCCTATTTTCTATTCTATTCTATTCTATTCTATTCTATTCTATTCTATTCTATTCTATTTCTATTTCTATTCCATTCCACTCCACTCCACTCCACTCCTCTACTCTACTCTACTCTACTCTACTCTACTTCTACTCTACTCTACTCTATTCTATTCCATTCTATTCTATTCTATTCCACCACTCTACTCTACTCTACTCTACTCTACTCTACTCTACTCTATTCTATTATAATTCCATTCCATTCCATTCCACTCCACTCCACTCCACTCCACTCGCTCTATTCTATTCTATTCTATTCTATTCTATTCTATTCTATTCTATTCTATTCTATTCTATTCTATTCTATTCCATTCCATTCCATTCCATTCTACCCTACACTGGTTCAAAATGCCCAAATAGAGGCACTGGATGCACAACAAGGGAAAAAAGAAAAAAAAAGGAAATGAACCTTCTCCATCTCCTGACATTGTTGTTACAAGTCCTTTTACCCAAACCGTGCCCAGATTGTAGCTGCTGGCTCTTCAGCTTGCTCCTAAGAGCAGCTGAATGTGCTGAGATTAGCAGGAAATGAGACGGGTCTTTGAAAGGCTGAATTGCTGATGCCTGCAGATCAGGCTGCTGTTCAAAGCACAAATGCAAATTGGGCAGGGTTTTCCTTTCGGGCCCTTTTGACAGAAAGGATCCTGGCCGGCTTACTCACTTCCTATTCTCCCTTTCCAAGGTACAGTAAGAGTGAATCCGGGGCTTTTGGCTGAACCCTGTCCCTTTCTCTTTGAAATCAGGTAAGGATGCAGCCAAACGCTGCTATTGTTTTCCTCCAGGATGTAGGAAAGGAAAATGATTTTCTGGATTGTCCTGACTTTTGTTTCCCTTCCCACTGAAAGGAGTAGAATAGAATAACAGAGTTGGAAGGGATCTTGGAGGTCTTCTAGTCCAGCCCCCTGCTTAGGCAGGAAACGCAGACAAATGGCCATCCAACTTCTTTTTAAAAACTCCCAGTGTTGGAGCATTTACAACTTCTGGAGGCAATTCTGACCAATTGTTCTCACTGTCAGGAAATTTCTCCTTAATTCTAGGTTGTTTCTCTCCTTGATTAGTTTCCATCTGTTGCTTCTTGTCCTGCCCTCAGGTGCTTTGGAGAATAGCTTGACTCCCTCTTCTTTGTGGCAACCCCTGAGATATTGGAAGACTGCTATCATGTCTCCCCTAGACCTTGTTTTTATTAGACTAGACATACCTAGTTACAGCAACCGTTCTTCATATGTTTTACTTCCAGGCCCCTAATCATCTTTGTTGCTCTTCTCTGCACTCTTTCCAGAGTCTCAACATTTTTCTTACATCGTGGTGACCAAAACTAAATGCAGTATTCCAAGTGTGGCCTTCCCAAGGCATTATAAAGTGGTATTAACACTTCACGTGATCTTGATTCTATCCCCTCTGTTTATGCAGCCTAGAACAGTGTTGACTTTTGTGGCAGCTGCAGCACATGGCTGGCTCATATGAGACACAATATCTTTCCATGAGGTCAACTGTAGACTTGTGACCCTCATTCCCCCCGCTTTTTATGAATCTTGAAGTGACTTCAATTCCTATTTGGGCTGCAGAATTCTGTAACTCAGCTGTTGTTTTGGGAGCTGTCCAGGGTCCTGATTTATACTCCAGGTGACCTCCTGAGCTTTGCCCAATTGGATCTGAGCCCTGAGGTTCAGCCTCCACCGAGGAGAATATTTATTCAACACATTGTAAGATTTCTGTTTGACAGAGGTTGGAGGCTGGGCCCAAGGGAATACAGACACTTTTCTAACATTATACGAAGAATTCTCATAAATAAGTATTCCTAGCTACCCGCTGAGAGGACCAAACTCTTCAGTTAAGATCATTCACTGCTATAGTTTGAGGTAGCAGAATAAAGGCTGAATTCTGGCCCATCAAAAAAAAACCAAACCCTATCCCGTTCACCCTCTAATTGAATCAATTCTTCATCACAAAACTGGTGCTCTAGTAGCTGAATTGCCTAGCCAATGAGGAAGTATTAATAAAAAGAGCTATTTCATCTGTAGTGTTTAAATAATCATCCAGCATCAACTTCCAGCTATTTCTTCTACTGAGGATGGGTCAATTCTCAGTAGCAATTCAACACTTCCTTCCAATAAATGAAACTTCATAGGGAATAATCACATGTATTTTTTTTTTATTAACCCAATCAAACTGTAATTCTTCGTTGCCAAACTTGTCAAGCCTGTTCTGTTCTTCACTGTATTTTTTAGTCACGTTTCTGTATTATTTTATGATGTTTGTAAATTTCCCAGGATCACAGCGGTGAAATTGGCGGTGAAGAAATTAATTAATTAAATAAATAAATAATATTTCTCAATCCTCAACTGCACAGAAAGATGCTATATATCCATATAAACCAAAGCTTATCTACATTTTTATATTTATATTTTCGTTGCTTGTAAGCTGCCCAGAGACACCATATCTGTCAGCGTTCCAAGTAATAACCCCACCCCCCAAAAAACACTCTGAGAATATCATCTTCCCAAAGATCCATTTTATTAGAGGTATCATATTGGCACATCTGGGGAAAACTCGAATCTGAGAGTTTTTCCCTAACCTAAAGAAAACCCCAAATCCAACCCCTGCACCCAATCATCCATCATATGGTCCACTTGTTACTTTGTTCAAACTGGAGAATACCCACAGTCACTCCCCTCCAGGTGCAGGGTACCATGTCCTTGACTTTCTGGGAAAGGAATGTTGTTGTAGCTAATCTTCCACCGCTCCTTGAAACCCCACTCCCAAATTCCCAGGCACTAAATGTGGCAGCCCAGAAACCTCAAAGAAAAATGGCTTCCAAGCTGACATTATCAGTGAATTGGGCAGCATAGACATTTAATAAATAAAGAATGAATAAATGAATAGTCAGACCACAAGCATTGGAGCCTCTGTGGCACAGTGGTTAGAGTGCAGTATTGCAAGCTACTTCTGCAGCCAGCTGCCTACAATTTGGCAGTTCAAATCCCACCAAGGCTCAAGGTTGACTCAGGCTTCCATCTTTCCAAGGTGGGTTAAATGAGGACCCAGATTGTTGAGGGTAAGAGGCTGACTCTGTAAAACTCCTTAGAAAGAGCTGTAAAGCACTATAAGTCTAAGTGCTATTGCTATTGTGGAAGTATGCAAAGCAAAGCAAACAAACCACCCAACACTCCAAAAGACCAGATAATGTATCACTATAACTAATTTTGTCCCCTCCCACTCTCCCAACCCCACAGCTGTTAATCCAACCCCAAGGCCAAAAAAAGAAAGGAAATAAAGGAATATTTTACCTTCCAGCTGGGAAACTCATTATTGGTCCTGTCTGGAAGGCAGCAAAAATAGAACAGTCAACCTCCCAGGAAGAGGGACTCTGGGTGCCGTGCAATAAAATGTTAAGATTTAAAACAGTGTGTACAAAAGTTAAACATTTTAAGATGAGCAAAGGATGAAAAATAGTTAAAAGGCAAAGGGAGGGGAGGCTTTCAGGGGACTAACCAGCCCCATGGCTGCATTCTCCCTGGGCCATGTTTTAACTCCTTTTGGGATGGAATGGGACAATTTGCCACATTGTGGCCAACTTGTAGCCAACTCGCCATGGCCAACTCACTGCGGAACAACTTGCCATGCCCAACTCGTCATAGGACAGCTCGCCATATGACAATTTAACAATTCAATTTAATTATTTAAAAGAAATAAATAAAAACATTTCAACTGTTGTCATTCACATTTCATTCTGTCCCTCCTCTGCATCCTTTCTTTAACGATTCTATTCCACCATTTCTTTGATATTGGTGTAAGTCAAGGGTCTTCAAACTTGGCAAGTTTAAGACTTACGGACTTCAACTCCCAGAATTCCTGAGCTAACATGAGTGGAGGAGGAATTCTGGAAGTTGAAGTCCACAAATCTTAAAGCTGTCAAGTTTGAAGACCTCCTGATCTAATCTATCTTCCTTCCATCCATCCATCCATCCATCCATCCATCCATCCATCCATCCATCCATCTATTGTTCTATCTAATCTATGTATCATCCATCCATCCATCTATTGATCTATCTATTGATCTATCTAATCTATCATCCATCCATCTATCTATTGTTCTATCTAATCTATATATCTAATCTATCTATCATCTATCTCTCTCTCCCTCTCTCTCATCTATCTATTTATCTAATCCAAGTGTCTTCAAACTTGGCAGCTTTAAGACTTACGGACTTCAATTCCCAGAATTCCTGAGCTAACATGACTGGAGGAAGAATCCTGGGAGTTGAAGTCCACAAGTCTTAAAGCTGTCGAGTTTGAAGACCTCTGGTGTAACTCTTGTCCTCCAGCGAGTTGTCCACACAGGGAGCTGACCCTAGTGAGTTGTCTTGTGGCGAGTTGGCTGTGGTGACTTGGACACAGCAAGTTGTCCATTGGCAAGTTGCCATGGACCCTTTTTGGAAGGGGCAGGGGGGGCTTCCTCACCTTTGGAGAGAGTATATCCCACAGAGTGGGACCAACAGAAGAGAAGGCTGACTTCCTAGATCCACCAGTCAGAGCTCATTAACTGATGGGGTCTCCAACATAGCTTCACTGCCTAAAATATGTTCACATAATCCAGGAGGGAGCATGATGGCGTAACCAGGGGTGGGCTTCAAAAATTTTAGCAACAAGTTCTCTGCTCGTTTGCTGAGTGGGTGTGGCCATGGTGGGTGTGACCTAGTCAGCCTCCTGCACCATGGTGGAGGGGCATTTTTGCCCTCCCCGAGCTCCAGAGGCTTTCCTTG
The DNA here is from genome assembly GCF_049901715.1 of Pseudonaja textilis. Taxonomy (NCBI): domain Eukaryota; kingdom Metazoa; phylum Chordata; class Lepidosauria; order Squamata; family Elapidae; genus Pseudonaja; species Pseudonaja textilis. The sequence goes on from NC_141995.1 coordinate 10,547,892, forward strand.
AGCCTCCGGGAGGGCGAAAATGGCCTCCCTGGACTCCAGAGGCTCTCTGAAGGACGGAAACAGGCCCATTTTCGGCCTTCTGGAACTTCCGGGAGGCCCATTTTTTGCCTTCCCCAGGCTCTGGAGGCTTTCCTCAAGCCCACAGAAGACTGTTTTCACCTTCCCCAGGCTCCGGAGGCTCTCTGGAAGCCAGAAACGGGCCCATTTCCAGCCTTCCCAAACTTCCAGAAGGCCCATTTTTCGACCTCCCTGAGCTTCCACACGCGCCCTGCACTAACCTGCATCTAAAACGGGCCACGTGGGGACTCCTGGGAGGGGAGGGGTGGGGTGGGTGGGGCCAGCCAGGAGTGGGATTTGGGGGTTCTCCGAACTATGCAGAATCTTAGCTAGGGGCTCTCCCGAACCCCTGCGAACCCCCAGCAGCCCAGTCCTGGCCACATAAGTGCTTTACAGGCTGCAAAGCTGCCATTCACGGGCAGTGGTAACACTGAACAGTTGTGAAATCGTAACACTGCCGTTATGAGAAAGCTATGCACAGGTAGCCCTCAACTTACAGCCACAATTGAGTTCCAAATTTCTGTTGCTAAGCGAGACATCTGCTCAGTGACCTTTGCCCCACGTTACGGCCTTTCCTGTCACCATTGTTAAGTGAATCACTGCGGCCATTAAGCTAGTAATATGGTGGTTCAGTGGATCTGGCTTCCCCGTGGACCTCGCTGGTCAGAAAGTCGCAAAAATTGATCGTGTGATCCCAGGACACCATCATGAATACGAGTTAGTTGCCAAGCGTGGGAGTTTTGATCACGTGACCATGGGGGTACTGCAGCGGTTGTAAGTTTAAAAACGGTCATAAGTTCACTTTTGTCAGTGCCGTTGTAACTTTGAATGGTCACTAAATGAATAGTTGTAAGTCGAGAACTACTCCTAATTGGAAATGTTCATTATCTCAGCTGCATCAATGTTCTCCTTGGCATTTCCTAAGCTATTATTAGTATATTTTTCTTAGGCCCCTGGGAAACAGAGACGATCTTCGAAACGGAGTTTGCCAGTCATTTATAGGCACAGACTCAAGCCATTATCTACTCTCAGGAAATATTTTCTGACTTCAGCCATTTATAAAATTCTTAGCAGGTTTCAGTGTCAGCAAACAGTCCAGGCTCTCTTCACAAAGACGCCTACTCAGTGCTGATAATAAATCTTGTGATTTGAGACATGTTCCCAGAGACCCAGGGAGGCCTAGCAGGTGGTGGTTTGGAATAGGTGTGAGCTGTGTGGGTGCATATACAATAGCAAAATGTGCCATTGTGTAATAACAGCTCAGAAGGATATACTGTAACGTAAGGCATCGGGATGGCCCAATCGGGCTCAGAAGCTAATCAGATCGGATTAATCCTTAGATAGGAGACTTATAAAGAATTTGAAGTTAGTATCCTAGACTGGAAACTGAAGGAAAAAAGTAGGAGAATAGAATGGAATAAGAATATAGAATAGAATAGAATAGAATAGAATAGAATAGAGTAGAGTAGAGTAGAGTAGAGTAGAGTAGAGTAGAGTAGAGAAGAGTAGAGTAGAGTAGAGTAGAATAGAATAGAATAGAATAGAATAGAATAGAATAGAATAGAATAGGGATAGGAATATAGAATAGAATAGAATAGAATAGAATAGAATAGAATAGAATAGAATAGAATAACAGAGTTGGAAGGGATTTTAGAGGTCTTCTAGTCCAGCCCCCTGCTCAAGCAGGAAACCCTATAACATTTCAGACAAATGGTTATCCAATCTATTCCGAAAAACTTCCAACGTTGGAGCATTTACAACTTCTGAAGATTTCTCCTGACAATTTCTCCTCATGAAGACTGTGTTAAATCACTTCTGTGATATCACCAAGAAAACGGCAAGAATATGTCCTTGGAGTCACCAGAAATTGTCCTCCTCTTGGAGAAGATGCTAATATTTTTTAATCACAAGAGGGCCCAAACAAAGGCATTTTTAAACATTTGACTCCCCCTGCTGTAAAGAAATCGTATCTTTTGAGACTCCCCTCTTTCGGTGCCCCTTGGCACCACATCAAACATGTTCTTGAAAGCGTCCAAGTCCAATTGGAAATGGAGAAAGTCTCAAAGATGATTTTTCAAAAGGCTTTGTTGCTTGAAGACATTTCGCTTTTCATCCAAAAAGCTTCTTCAGTTCTGAAGAAGAATGATGCACATATGTTCTCTGATTTTATACGTGGAAGGGGGAGGGCGATAATTAATCAGCTCCAAACCCCTAACAGGGTTTTCAACATGAAATTACAGCTGCAATTAGCATTCGCTAAAGGTTACCCATAATAAGACATGAAACAGCATATCTATTTTTTTTTCCCGTCCCTTCCTGGGGTGCTACAAAACAGCAACGCTGTGGCCATTACTCTATTTCATGCACATTTAATCTTCCTGTGCCAGCAGTGAGGCAAGACTTCTAAAATCTAGATTCCTTGCATTCTAGGAATAAAAATGTTGCTTTGGCTTTCAAATTCTTCCTTTTCCAGCATGGTTCTGTCGCCTGCAAGGGAATTTTCTTCAAACAGTCAACTGTAGCTGACATGCTCAAAAACCTGCAATTTACTGAGTCTTGGTGGCTGAGAAATCTGGAGATTTATTTATTTATTTTTGTTTGTCAAGCATGTATGAGAAAACAAGTACAAGTATGAACATAGTCCAAATGCTTCTGCAGTATAAGAGTTGTAGATTACAGGACATGTTTTTCCTGAAACCAAACTGTTTGCTAGAGAGTAGGTTGTCTGTCTCTAAGTGGAGGGCAATGGATTGGTTGGTGATTGATTCCATGACTTTGCAGGTGACACAATATAATGAGATTGGTCTGTAATTTTCAACTAGGCCGGGCTCCCTTTTTTTGGATATAGGAATAACTGTGGCTAATGACCGTAGGTCTGGCAATTGCCATCCCAAAACATTTAACAGAATAATAGAGCTGGAAGGCACCTCGGAGGTCTTCTAGTCCACCCTCCGCTCATGTGGGAGACCCTATATCATTTTAGACAAATGGTTGTCCAATTTCTTCTTAAAAGCCTTCAGTGATGGAGCACCCACAATTTCTGGAGGCAAATTGCTCCACTGGTTAATTATTCTCATTATCAGGAATTTCTCTTTCGTTCTAGATCAGTTCTTGATTTCACCCACTGCTTCTTGTCCTGCCTTCAGGTTCTTTGGAGAATGGTTGACACACACACCCCCTCTTCTTTGTGGCAGCCCCTTAAATATTGGAACACTGCTATCATGTCATCCCTACTCCTTTCTTTTCATTAAACTAGACCTACCCAATTCGTGCATATGTTTTTCATACGTTTTAGCCTCCAGTCCTCTGATCAGCTTCTCTGTACTCTTTCTAGAGTCTCAACTACCTTTTTATATTGTGGCAACTAAAACTGGATGCAGTATTCCGAGGGTGATTATTCGATCGCGGGAAAAGAGACTCGAGACCAGCGTGACTTTTCAGCTCTTTATTGTTTGTTAAGTTCTGTCTTTGACCTTGGAGCCGCGGCAACCCTTCTTATAGGGATAGCTCGCGGCCAATGATGGCTCTTTGAATCTCCCGCGATCGGCTGGGCCAATCGCGGTTGATTCTTAATGAGCCAATCCCAGTAGGTTATTTGAACCAATCACTGTACCAATCTCTGGACCAATCAGAAGAGGGTATTCCGAGTATGTTAATATGGAACAGTGATCTTACCAGGGCACTATAAAGAAGTACTCACACTTCATGTGTTCATGATTCTTTCCCTCTGCCTAGGAATATGTTGACGTTTTTGGCGGCTGAAGCATACACTGCTGGCTCATACTATATTTAAGTGGTTGTTCATTTGGACAATTTAAATGGTTACCCATTAGGTCAGAGTTCCCCAACCTTTTCGGCTTTGTGGACTGGCTCCAGAGGTGATGCTCAGCAGGTTCTGACCAGTTCTGGAGAACCGGTAGCAGAAATTTTGAGTAGTTCAGAGAACCAACTGGCCCTGCCCCGCCCCCCATCTATTCTCTGCCTCCCATCAAGTCCCAGCTGATTGGCTGGGTCTTCTTTGGTTGCCCTGAACAGGAGAATGGAGCTGGAAAGCAGGTTAGTGGGGTGGGGAGGGAATGGGGATTTTGCAATAACCTTCCCCTGCCATGCCACCAAGCCACGCCCATAGAACCTGTAGTAAAAAAATTTGAATCCCACCACTGACTGGCTCGCTGCTTGCACAATTGGAGCATGTGTGCATGTGCTCGCCCAGTGTTCATGTGAGTGGGGATATATGCGTGCAGGCACTCGCCCCCCCCTCACCCCCTCCTGAAAAAGCACCTTTTGGACAACCAGTTGCCAAGTGTCCGAATTTTGATCACATGACAATGGAAATGCTCCAAAGGTTGTAAGTGTGAAAAATGTCATAAGTCCTTTCTTTTAGTGCCACTGTAACTTTGATTGGTTACTAAACAAACTATTGTAAGTAGAGGGCTAATTGTATATATTGCCTCTAGAATATCAACTATCTCAGTTTTTTTTCTGAACCCCAAGGATGAGGGCATTCAACTAAACGGGTTTTGGAAAGATTGGTAGAAGCCACACCAAGCCTGAAAATGCCTTATTTCTGCCTAAGAGAAGGTGTTAAATTCTTAGCCATCGTAAAAGGTCACCTATAAATCCAGGTTCTGCTATTAAATAGCATCCTGTTAACCTTCAGCTGGTACTCCGGGTTACGTGAGATATTTTACTGCTGAATAGTGAGATATTCAGGTGTGCTACTCATGCCCTGTTTCATAAAGATCTCTGTGCACAATTAGAGGCACTTTTATCTTTCATAATGAATAATTAGCGGAGGGGTTGATTAACCACTGCCAACTGAGCAAATAACCTACGGCAGTGCAGGGGTACCCAACCCTGGGGCCACAGCCTCATAAAGCCTACAAATTTCAAATTTAGCATGTATGTTCCTCTTGGCTTCTAGGTTCTCACTAAGAAAGGATTTTTCAAAATGACCATCAGAGCGTTAGTATTTCCTATATTATTATTAACACGCTCTGATGCTAAGGAGTTCCACTCCCCCTCCCCACCTGAAAATAAATCTGTTCCAAATGCAAAACACAAGCGGAGGAGTTTCAGTTTTAGTTTCAGTTTCACAGCAGCAACCAGCTTTAGTACAGAGCAATTGAACTAAACCACGCCCAGGCTCCTTCTTGCTCACACAGAAAATACTTTTTCAGTTTCCAAACAGCCCTCAATTCTCTCACACCCTGACAGGACGCTATCCAGATGAATACCGATGGATGCTGGTAGGCAGAGGCACAATTTTTTTCCTTATTTTCCTCCCAAAAAATTAAGCCTGATCACATAGTTTTGTAGCGAACACGGGTATAGAGTTAGTAGTTTTTAAAAAGAAGATAAAAACTAATACAAACTAATACTGTATAAAGTAAGAAAGAAAAAGAAACCAAAGAAAAAGCTAAAAGCGCAAGATGGAAAGAAAAAGTAAGAAAAGAACAACAGAAAAGAAAGAAAAAAGAATACAAAGAAGTAACTGCTGATCTTCTTAACCACACAAATTTGTAAATACAATTATAAATTTACCTCTTTCTCTAAAGTTGCAGCATGGCTGTTTTCTTTCTATAATCTTTCCAGTCTAATGAATAGCACCATAAATTATATATATATATTTGTTGTTTTCTGCAAAAAAAAGTCCATAAAGGGTTTTCGATCGGTCATAAATAGAGACATTGTCTTTCCTCTAATCTAAGAAGTTGGTTGAGCCATCTCAGCAAATTCCATCATCTTTACCAACCATTCCTCCATTATAAATATTGTTGAATCTTTCCATCTTTGTGTATACAATCATTTCATTGCAAGTACAAGTTTCTTTTCCCTCAACTGTTTGTCCATCAATCCCCAAAGAAAGAGCTCTGGTCTCAATGGTATATTAATCTTTAAAATCCTTTGAATCAGTGCACGTATCTGAATCCAGAATTGTCTGGTTTGTTACACATCCATCAAACATGATAAAATGCTCCTTCCTGCACTTCACAATTTCCAACATCTATATTCAAAATGCCTTTGTGCATTCTAGACATCTAATCTCATGACATTTTTGCAATCATTCTCTTTAAAATTATAATATAGCATAAATCCTTTCAAACACATACTTTCTAAATGCAATTTAAGCAAGGATTTCTACCAGCATCCAGGGCAAACAGATTGCTACTCCATAAAACTATTGTCTAATTCTTTTTACTTGCAAAATTCTGTGTTGGTACAGCTAAAACACTCCATCAATTATGGCACCTCTGATTTTTATGCACTTTTATTTCATTAGATCTCTCTCTCTGCCAGTCTCATCTTCATTCTATTCAACTTTATTTTATCACTTTTAGTAAGGCTCATTGGTTGAACCAATGGAGACTAACTATTTCACACTTGGTGATTCTGAGAAGAGAATTGATGCTTTTCTTGGGATGGTGGATAAGAAAAAGAATTTGATCCATTTGCTTTGACTGAATCATTAATTCTTCCCAGGAAAGGACAGCCATGAAAAGCATATTGTTCTCTTATAAAACTGAAAAGGGGTTAGTTTGTCCATTTCGGCGCATTGTAAAATTTTCTGAATAACCATATGTTCAGTGGGGATAGAAGGTAGTTTCCAGCACTGGGCGAATGCCAGTCTAACCCATGCATTAAAAAATAAAGAATCCTCAACCTATTATAACAATTGGAATCCTTGGTATAAGTGGCTAAACCAAAGATAGATCACCTCTAGGAAAATTAAGGGCTTCCGAAGCAGAGATAAAGAAAAGCACCATCAAAGATATTTTTGAAGAAGAAAGGACCTTACAGACAGTCACATAAAATATGGTTTTATTTTCATTGTTTTCCCTACTCTTCCCTCCCCTTCCCTTACTTTTCCCTCTTTCCTCTCTCAAGCCTTCCTCTCTTTCCCTCTTGGCCTAGGCTAAGGCCTGTTTGTCTTTTTGTTGTACATAATTTGCACTTGTGTTGTTTTTTTTAAAGGTAAAATTAATAAAGTTTTTTCTAAAAAAAAAAAACTGAAAAAGGAAAGGGCCCTTTAAGAATTTTTTTAAGAATTTTTTTTTAAAAAAAAAATTCTAAAAAATGTCTCCTTTTACATCTTTTTTTCTCCCCACTGCTATTTTCCAACCATTTACCTGAACTTGATCAGGGATTCTTTTTTGGGATGGGTGGGAGGGAAGAATGACCTTGTCACCATTGACCTTACACCATTGACCTTGTAAATATTTATACTATTGTAAACGTATGTTACAATAGTGAAGTGAAGGCATTTGATGTGCACCTAAAAAACAAAATCTTAATCGCAGAGATAGCAAAGAATCTCACACTTAAAATGAAATAAGACTGCCAAACAAATGTGTGGGCTGTAAATCAATTAAATATCGTTTATAAAGCATTTTTTGGATGTTTGTAGGGTTTCGTGCACAGCAGGGGTATCCTCAGGATATAAGACACGTTAAAAAAAAACTAGGTGGTGCTTTGATTGCATTGTTGCGTGGCTACCATCTTGAATGGTTGAGGAATATACATACACACACACACACTATAATGCAAGCCACTATAGTTTATAAAATATTATATAGAATAGAATAGAATAGAATAGAATAGAATAGAATAGAATAGAATAGAATAGAATAGAATAGAACAGAACATATATTTCTATTCTATTCTAAATCTGGATTAGCATTGGGTCACCATTCCTTTCAAGGACAAAATACTCTATCTATCTATCTATCTATCTATCTATCTATCTATCTATCTATCTATCTATCTATCTATCTATCATCTATCTATTTATCAATCTTATATTATCTATCTATCCATCTATCATTACCTATCTATCTACCTACCTACCTATCTATCTATCTATCTATCATCTACCTTTGCACCTAATCTTCATGGCATCTCAGGAGGAGAAACAGCCGAGGAGAGGTTCAGAAAGTTGCCAATTCATCCATCTCCCCTCCATTCCTGTTTTTGATCACATGACACAAAGCAGAGCTATTATTAAGGGGAAACATCCAGAAGCCATGCTCCCGCTCATGCTGTGCATCTCAACACAGCAGTCTCCCACAAACGGGTATGACAACCCCCTCTGATTCCCAGAATGACATGTTAGTGCTCCCAGCCAACTAGGAAATTGATAGCTGGAGAATATTAGGTTGGCTAAAGTTGCAATAAAAACGACTCTCTAAAGAGAGAGATCACAAACATCTCAGCAAAACCAAAGAGTCTCAGACATGTAATTTTCCCGCCACCCCACTTATAACTGCAGGGTCAAATTCAACAGCAAAAGCTAGAATTTAGTAGTCCCAATGGTGCTTTTTCAAGAGGCAACTGGACTTTCTGGATCTTTTCTTTGAAGACGTTTCATTTCTCATCCAAGAAGCTTCTTCAGCTCTGACTGGATGATGGTGGGGAATTCCAGTCAGAGCTGAAGAAGCTTCTTGGATGAGGAGCGAAACATCTTCAAAGAAAAAAACCCAGAAAGTCCACTTGTCTCTTGAAAAAGCACTGTTGGGACAGCCATGACCTGGATGACTGAGAATCTCCATAGACATCTAGACTTCAGTACTGCAATTGTTGTATTTGTGTCCGTTTTCAGAATTATCGATGGGACTTCTATTCCAAATGTCAGTCCTTAAATATCCCTCCCCACCTCAAAAAAGGGATCCTAAATCAGTTTAATCTAGTGAGGTCTCATTTTTCATACAGAGCATGGGAGTATGTATCAAATTTTGATTACCATGATATAAAAAAGATATTGAGACTCTAGGACCGTGATTGTGAACCTATGGCACGCGTGCCACAAGTGGCACGCAGACCCATTTGTGCTGGCACGTGAGCCGCAGGCAAACTTATCTCACTGCACATGCGAGCACCTGACAGCTGATTTTTCTGCTGGTTTCAGGCCTTTTTTGGCCTCCCAGAGGCTTGGAAAAAGCCTCTGCAAGGCTTTTCAGGCAGAATAGGACCATTTCATCACTTCCTGTAATACCAGAAGTGATGGAACGGGCATATTATTCGGCCTGAAAAGCCTTGCAGAGGCTTTTTCCAAGCCTCTGGAAGGCTGAAAAAGGCTTCAACCCAGGGGTGGGATTCTACCAGTTCGCACCTATTCTCTAGAACCGGTTGTTAACATTCTAAGCAGTTTGGAGAACCGGTTGTTAGAAGAAAGTACTGGCCTAATCCTGTAAGGAAGGCAGGAAGGAAACATTCTGGTGTTGCTTACAGAAACTGCCTCTCCATTAACCCTTATTACATTCATGGCAGGACTAGACTTTCTGTCTCAGGAACTTCTCTGGAGTTTTCCCCCCCTCCTTTGCTGGTACTTTGCTTGTGTAGAGTGACCTTTCAAAGTTACAATGGCACTGAAAAAAGTGACTTATGACCATTTTTCACGCTTACGACTGTTGCAGCATCTCCACAGTCATGAGAGACCAGGCGAGGAGATGCGTGCCTCGATGTAAGTTATATTGAGTTGGACATGCCCAGCCAATAACATGACCACCAAGCCACGTCCACCCAGTCACATGACCACCAAGCCACACCCACCACCTAAGCCACACCCACAGAACCAGTTGTTAAAAAATTTGAATTCCACCCCGTCTCAAACCAGCTGTGAGGCGCAGTGCAGGTAAGGGGGGAATTGCACACAGGGAGCATGGGGGTGCGCACATTGCATTCTGGGTGCTGGCACGTGAGTGCGTGCACACTAATGCATGCACAATTTTTGGCACAGCAGCCCAAAAAGGTTAGCCACCACTGCTCTAGGATGAGTGCAGAGAAGAGCAACGAAGAAGATTAGGGGGACCGGAGGCAAAAACATACGAAGAACCGTTGCTGGAATTGGATATGTCCAGTTTAATGAAAAGAAGAACTACTAGGGGTATCACGATAGCAGGGTTCTGATATCTCAGGGGCTGCCATAAAAGAAGAGGGAGTCAAGCTATTCTCCAAAGCACCTGAGGGCAGGACAAGAAGCAATGGATGGAATCTAATCAAGGAGAGAAGCAACCTAGAACTAAGGAGGAATTTCCTGACAGAACAATTAATCAGGGGAACAATGTACTTCCAAACGCTGGAGGGTTTTTTCTTAAAAAAAATAAGATTGGACAACCATTTGCTTGAAATGGAGAAGGGCTTTATGGTTTTCTAGCTGTGTTTCGAAAACCTCTTTTACTAGAGGTGATAATGTGACAAAACACACACATAAACAGCCTCACCCCAGGAAATAAATCCCCTGCCAGTTTTAATGCTTTTTAAGCCATCTTTCCCCAGCCTGGATGTGTTTATTGCCGGATCCTCTACATGCATACTTAGTGAGATGCCCTGTAATTTACAATTTAATAACAGAAAAGGCTACCTTTAATATTTTCTCTTATTTCTTATTACAGGGCACCCCAGGACCAAAATAGCCTCATAAAAGAGAGATGTGCGCCATTCCGTCTCAGCTCCCGTTTAATAAACTGGACCCTAATGAGATTAATCATTCGAAGAGTCATCCATCAATTAATACCATGCATGCTTAATTTGGAACTATATCTCACTCGGCTCACAGGAAATAAATATTATATGCTAGGATACACAGCTGGGAGCCAAGCTGATTTTTCTCGGAGGGGCTCTGGGTTAGTCACATCCACACAAAGGGGCTCCCAGAGGCCATCTTGATAGGGCTGGTCGGTCCTGCTGCATTTGCGAGATCCTGCACTGTACTTTCATAGCCATTGGGAGCAGACGTGATACAAGAGTAAAAAATGAATCTCAACACTGTGAAAAAGCTGTTAACAAAAGAGAAAAGCAAACTCTTGCAAAAGACCTGCAGGAAAGAGAGGCAATCTTCAAAGCATTTTTCTTTGTTTCAAAGCTGGAAGGATGGGATGGGATAGGATGGGATGGGATAGGATAGGATAGGATAGGATAGGATAGGATAGGATAGGATAGGATAGTACAAGACAGGACAGAACTGAACAGAATAGAATATATATTTCTATTCTGTTCTATTCTAAATCTGGATTAGCCTTGGGTCACCATCACTTTTTTCATGTCTTTATCTCTGTCTCTCTGTCTCTTTCATCTATCTATCTGTCTGTCTGTCTGTCTGTCTGTCTGTCTATCTATCTATCTATCATCTATCTATCTATCCCTACATACATACATACATACATACATACATACATCATTGTCTGTCTGTCTGTCTGTCTGTCTGTCTATCTATCTATCATCTATCTATCTATCCCTACATACATACATACATACATACATACATACATACATACATCATTGTCTGTCTGTCTGTCTGTCTGTCTGTCTGTCTGACTGTCCCAGCAACTTGGACCTTGAATGCAGTTGCATTTCAATGATGGTGCACTGTGTGCGTGTGTGTGTGTGTGTGTGTGTGTGTGTGTGTGTGTGTGTGTCTTCTTGGACTCACAGCTCCTGCGGAATGAGCCGGTGGCTCAGAAAGGCTTCTGTCCATTTTCATCTGGTGCGGAGCCCTTCTGACAGCACTCCTGCCTTGGCTTGACTGCTGCAATGCGTTCTACATGGGGCAGCAGCAGGGGCAGTGGATGTTCCAGTCCACCCATGTAACTCCTCTGCTTCATAAGCTGGGCTTGTTGCCAGTTTGCTTCCAGGGTCCATTCAAGGTGCTCCAAGGAGGTGTTTTTTTCAAGAGGCAACTGGACTTTCTTCATTTTTCCTTGAAGACGTTTCGCTTCTCCTCTAAGAAACTTCTTCAGTCCAGTTTCCCTTTAGAATAGAGTAGAATAACAGAGTTGGAAGGGACCTTGGAGGTCTTCTAGTCCAACCCCCTGCTTAGGCAGGAAACTCTACACCACTTCAGATAAATCATTGTTCAATCTCTTCTTAAAAACTTCCAGTTTTTAATCATTTTCTTTTTTTCTATTTCTTTTTTCTTCTGTGTGTTGTGTTTGTTTGATATTTTGGTTTTGCTTTTGTAAAGTTTGTTTTAAAAAAAAAAAACTTCCAGTGTTGGAGCATTTACAACTTCTGGAGGCAAATCATTCCCCTGGTTGATTGTACTAATCGTCAGGAAATTTCTCCTTAGTTCTAGGTTGCTTCTTTCTTTCATTAGTTTCTATTTGTTGTTTCTTATCCTGCCCTCAGATGCTTTGGAGAATAGCTTGACTCCCTCGTCTTTGTGGCAACCCCGGAGATATAGGAACACTGCTATCATGTCTCCCTTAGCCCTTCTTTTCATTAAACTAGACATACCCAGTTCCAGCAAGCGTTCTTCATATGTTTTAGCTTCCAGTCTCCTTAATCATATTTGTTGCTCTTCTCTGCACTCTTTCTAGAGTCTCCACATCTTTTTTACCTTGTGAAAAAGCACCTCGGGAACAACATGACCTGGATGATTGAGAATCTCTGTAGACATTCAAGGTGCTAGTTGACACCTATAAAGGCTTATACACGTGCTTTCTTGAGGGACCACCTGTCTGCCACAATATGTCCCCAGCCAATTTTATTGGAAGTTTGAGGGCTACCTGTAACTTAATCATGTGAAAAGGGCTTCTGCTTTATTTGTTTTCAATAAGGACTAAACTGTGAGTGCGACCGGCAATAAAAGGACAACATTTTTATAGCGGATGGATTTGTGGAGTGCTAAATGTACCTTCTCAGCACAGTCTGCATTCGCTCACCAAATGGCAGCGATTAAGGAACGTTCCTATTACTTAGCAGGCAGTTTATCCAAAATTTCATGTTGGATTTTTCAATGCAGCTCCATTGAGTATCCTTTATCTCACTTCTTAAAAGCAATAGCACTTAGACTTATATACCGCTTCACAGTGCTTTACAGCCCTCTCTAAGCAGTTTATAGAGTCAGCCTCTTGCCCCCAACAATCTGGCTCCTCATTTTACCCACCTCGGAAGGAGGGAAGGCCGAGTCAACCTGGATCCTGGTGAGATTCGAACTGCCAAATTCCAGGCAGTCGGCAGTCAGCAGAAGCAGCCTGCAGTACTGCACTCTAACCACTATGCCACCACCGTGGGCTAAAGTATATGCAGGATTACATGTAGTCTTTGACTTGCAACTGTTCATTTAGTGATCGTTCCAAATTACAACAGCACTGGGGAAAAAATGACCCTCAAGATCCACCAGGTTGATCATCAGGTTGGGAAGAGTTGGTCAATAAAATCCAGACATTAGTATTTTCCAGACATTCAGGAAATGTCAAAAGTGGAACCCAGGATCCTCTTTTTGCACACAGAGAGGCACCCAATGGCATCTTTCTTTCTCCTTTAATCAATGCCTGAGTCTAGCATAAACGGTCTCTGCGATGCTATTATCACTCTGCCTGGTGAATCATTCAGACAATAGCTCAGAGATTTACTACACCGGCCTGCGAGTTAGCAGCAAAGGAATTAATCCCAATGAATATTCATGGGATGAGAGCAATCCGATCGCACCATTTTCTTTTTAGATTTTTTTTTCTTTCTATTTTTTTTTAAAAGAAAAGAAATGTCAGGAAGGCAGTTCTGGATTTCCCCATCCATAAACTGCACAGGCTATAAATCCATTGCCTCGGATGTCTACCCTCTGCCACAGTTGGCATCTCATTATGAGGCACCCCTGTAAAAGTACAAGGGCCAGCTTTAATAGGTTGCTGAATCAGCACATTTAGGCCAATAAATGGTGCAAATTATGCACCACCTCTGCGATCAGCAGCACATGCGGCTCAGCTGGCAAACGATAGCTCATTTTCAAGTGCTTGGTCAGTAGCTGTAAGTTCAAATAATGTCTCCTTCTTCAGTGGTGCATCCAGTTGGCCAATATTCATTTTCTCTATTTTCTGACCCAGCTTCTCAAACAGGATAAACCCTCTATATTTTAAATCGGTGGTTCCTTTATTAGGAGCGCCGGCAGCTCCGGCAAAATGGTTCCCTCTCACTGCAGGCTAACAAGTCTGACTGACAGGGAGATGAATAGTTGTCTGCCACACCTATACATTTTTACCGCCTGCCTTTTATCCCCAGAGCTAGGGTGGGGCCTCGCTAGCAGCAGTGGCTTTTCCATCCCAAGGATCAGCCCATAGATTTCCACTGCTCTCCTCTCCTCTGCCTTCTGCATAGCCGCATGTCATGTACTGGACCCAGCTGTTCCTCTTCCTCACCCACCACCTCCAGACCCGGGGGTTGGTGACTCTGCATCTGACGGCTGACGGACGGCCCAGGCCAGGGGTGGAATTCAATTTTTTTAACAACCAGTTCTGTGGGCGTGGCTTAGTTGATTGGTGTGGCTTGATGGTCATGTGACTGGGTGGGTGTGGCCAACTCGACATCACTCACATCAAGGGGTGCTTCTCCTCACCTGGCCTTTCATGACAGTGGGGGTGCTGCAACGGTTGTACCTGTGAAAAATAGTCATAAGCAGGGGTGGGTTTCTCCCAGTTCTGTCCACCTCTGTAGAACCGGTAGCTCTGAAGAGCAGCGGGCATAGAACTGGTTCTATGTCTGCTGATGTTTTTGCCCACCCGCCTACCTGGGCTCTTACCTGATGTTTATTTCCTGATTTTTCAACTTCAGCTGCCGAACGAGGCACAGCTGCAGTTAAAAAATCAAGAAAAGAGGATTGTTTCAAAGGTTGCTTCTCTGCAGGCAGCTGCTGGTGACGGATTTACAGGCGCGCGGCTCCCAGCATGCAGGGAAGCTCGTAAATCCCGAACCGGTTGTTAACCCTGTCGTATCCCACCCCTGGTCATAAGTCACTTTTTTCAGTGCCATTGTAACTTTAAATGGTCACTGAATGAACTGTTGTCAGTCAAGGATTACCGGTACAAAAATACAAAAAACTTATTTGCTTGCAAAAACCTGCCCTAAATACCAGTCATTAGATTAAAAATAACTGCAAGCCGGAGTTACAAATCAGGCAGGGTGTCAGAGCACCCTGAGGAATTAAAATAGTTAAAATGCAATGATAACTATCAGCAGCCCTTTAAAGAAACTCTTTTTGCGGAGAGGTCATTTAAGCTCCCCAGAAAGAGCACACCCAGGAAAAGCAATCCTTAGATCCATTTGCACCACTTAAAGATACCAGCTGGTCTCACTCACCTCACAAGATATCCTAAGGAGATCATCCAGATTTAAGGAAAGGTTACATGCCCCCCCAAAGAAAGGCAGTAAAAAAAAATCAGTGCCAAGCTTGCATCCTGCCTCTTGGAAGTACACCCCAAAAGGACAGTGCCAGATAGTACTAAAGCAGTGGAGGAAGATCTGCTCCCCAGATAGAAAAAGAAACCATGAGGCAGGAAAAAATTCAAACACAATACAAATAATTAAATCACAACAGTAGCTGTTGCTTGTTAAACCAATTACCAGAACACAGGAACTAGCCAGATTTCTCAACCCAGTTTCTTTTCAGGAACAGAGATTAACCTTTTTCCTTCCAAACAAAGCTGAGCAGGGGAAATTATCCCATCAATAAACACATAATTAAATGTCATCAAGGACAGAATTAAACTTCACCCAAAACCAGTTTTAGACTCAGAAAGGGTATGTAAACTCACGTCTGAATGTCAATCTTTCTAGCTAGCCAAGAAGCCTTGCTGAATGTCACCCATCTTGGTTCCTTGTCATTAAAAAGCTTCTTTCTGGCAGCTCTGCTTCATTGTTCAATTATTTCTTCAAAGTGCTGGTCATTGCATGCTGACTGGAAGTATTTCCTCCCAATAGCAGTGTAAAAAGCTTAAAACAATCCTTCCCCTTTAAGAAAGTATCAAGAAAGAAAGAAAAACCTCCTTCGGAGACAGTAAGTCTAGGTATACTGCCAAGAATGTAATAAGGGTGAGAAAAACAAAACAAAAGGAGATTTCTTCGAACTGCTTAGAAAGTTAACAAGGGGTTCTGGTAGAATCCCACCTCTGGCCCAGACTCCGCCTCTGTCTCTCTTTCTCTCTGCCAGCTCCATTTCCTCTTCCGCCTTGGTGCTCCCAGTTTGCCTTGATGGTCCTGATTACAGTCTCTGCCAGTTTTGTTTTTTTTACGGTTAGAGATCATGCATTCAAAATAAATGAAAATGTAGCGACGCCATATGCAAAGTGAAACAGCTACTGCAGTTTCATTGCTCGTGAAAGCACTAGCGATATATTGCTACCCAAATGTTACCGAACCGCTGGTGAAATGTGTGGCAGGGGAAATAAGTGATAACCACAGCCAGCCAGAACTCATTGAAGGACAGAACAAATCAATTTATAAAAGGAAATAAACCCTAACCCCCTGACTGTGTTTTACACCATCGTATTGCTAATGATATCTGGATCCCATCTAAATCCTGAGCTTCTCATTTTTCAAAAGAGTATTTTCTCAAGAGTTTTTCAAAAGTGTTTTTTTCTCATATAGTCCTTGCAGGCATTCAACTTCCATTATGACTGTTTGACATCATTTCAGCGGTTATTAAATTCTTGTGCTTGGCAAGATAGGAATCTACCAGAACTGAGCACAGCAAAATTTCTATATATTTTCTATCACACAATTATTATAAAAAAGCCAAATGTGGCAGCTTCCTTTTAATGACCCTGTTCTTGTGCCAACAGGGTACAGATAGTTTTTGACGTAGCACCATTCATTTAGTTTACCGTTCCAAGTTACAACGGCCCAGAAAAAAAGTGACTCCGTCAGGACCGTTGTTCGCACTTATGACCATTGCAGCATCTCCATGATCACGTGATCAAAATCCGGAGAGCTTGCGACTGATCCATATTTATGACAGTTGGAGTCACGCGATTCCCCTTTCATGACCTTCTGACAACCAAAGTCAAAGGGAAAGCCAGATTCACTTAACGACTGGGTTACTAACTTATCAACTGCAGCGATTCACTTAACAGCTTGTGACCAGGAAGGTCGTAAAATGAGGCGTAATTCACAGCCACTATTTCGCTTAGGAACCCAAATTTTGGGCACTCAGCTGTGGTCCTAAGGACCAGGTGTAGTCCTAAAAGTGGCTGAAGGTAAGAAAAAAACATTCTCACTCATTCATGAAATTTTACTCAAGATCTAAATCTGCCTTTAGCAATCCACACACAGATGGGAATATGCATTAAGGCAGGGGTGTCAAACTCAAGGCTCACGGGCTGGACCCAGCCCACAGAGTGCTTAGATCTGGCCTGTGGACCTGCCCTGGAAACAGTGAAGGACTGGCCCGCAAAAACAAAGCTTGGGTGGGGGGCACCCATGGGAGTCCCGGGCTCCATTTTCAGCTGTGATTGTTAGGAATGTAAGTCACCTAACATGCATTTGGGTTAGAAATATATAAATTAGGACAGACATTTTAATACTGCCTCTTTAAGAGAATCCTAAAAGTGTAATTGGGTGTGTTTTCTCAAACGGCCATAAGATGGAGCTAGAAACCTGGGTTGTTTAGTCTTAGCCTTAGTCTCAGAAGAGTCTCAGTGAAGTGAGTGAGTCTCTGTTTTTCCTTCTGTTGGAGAGTATTGCTGTTCCTCCATTTTTCCTAATTGACTGCTATTTCTGGATTTGATGTAAGTCTGATACTGAACTGTTTTTCACACTGGACTTTGTTATTGGATTATCCCTGGATTGAAAACTGACTGATTTACATGTGAATGACTTTGGATTGCTTGTTTGGACTTTGCTTAAACCGTTTCTGGAAGTAAAAACCTACATTTACTGTACAGTGTCTCTGTGTTCTCTGTGTGTGTATTATTCAAACACTACTCTCAAATACGTCTCCCTGTATGCGCTCATTCTCCTAATGGGGAATTACCTCAATAGCAATGACCTCCTTCAGCCATCTGCTGGTGAAAATGGAGCTGGGGGGGGGAAGGAACGGACCTCGCAGGCTCCATTTTTGGCCGCGATGACCTCCTGCAGACCTCTGCCAGCAAAAATGGAGCAGGGGGCCCGCAGGGGCTCCCAGGCTCTGTTTTCAGCCATGACAGCCTCTTGTAGTCCTCTGCTAGTGAAAACGGAGTTCGGGGGGCACACATGGGCCTCCCAGACTCCATTTTCGGCCGTGATGACCTCCTTCAGCCCTCTGCCAGTGAAAATGGAGCTTGGGGGGGCACGCACAGGCCTCCTGGGCTTCATTTTCAGCCACTATGGCCTTCTGCGGCCTTCTGTCATCAAAAACAGAGTCAGGGGCATGCAGGGGCCTCCCGGGCTCCATTTTTGGCCACGACGGCCTCCTGCAGCCCGCTACCAATGAAAACAGAACCCACATGTGGCCCTCCTGAACTCTGTTTTTGCTGGCAGAGGGCTGCAGGAGGCCGAAAATGGAGCCTCAATGAGTGATATTGAGCTGGCCATGCCCACTGGCCACTCCCCCCTGTCCCCCTCAAGGTCAAACACAACCCAGATGTAGCCCTCAATGAAATTGAGTTTTACACCCCTGCATTATGGCCATGCAGATGTCTTACAATGATGACAGAGGCTTCCAGATTTCATTCAAATGCACCACCGGCAAAAGGTTTATTTAGCCAAGATAGGATTATCTGAATGTTGCCCTAATATTTGACAGCTTGAAAATAAAAGTTAAAGGTGAAAAGAGCATAGGTATTCCTTGACTTACAACAGTTCATTTAGCAATTGTTCAAAGTTACAACTGCACCAAACCAAAAACGACTTATGACCATTTCTTGAACTTACAACCTTTGCAGCTTTCCTGTGGTCAAAATTCAGATGCTTGGCAACCGGCTTGTACTTATGACTATTGTGACTCGTATTTATGATGGTTGCAGTGTCCTGGGATCATATGATCACCTTTTGCAACCTTTCGACAAGCAAAATCAATGTGGAAGATAGATTCACTTAACAACTGGGTTACTAACTGAATAACTACAGTGATTTACTTAACAACTGTGGTTAAGAAAGGTCGTAAAATGGGGTGAGGGGAAATCACTTAACAAATGTCTCCCTTGGCAATAGAAATTTTGGGCTCAATTGTGATTGTAGGTTGAGAACTACCTGTATTTTCCCATTTTTTTTTATTCTTCACCAAGCAAACATTAAAAATCAAACTCAAGTCTTCTACCTTTTCCTTCCTGTGCCTGGTTATTATGGGTTAGCTTTTCTATTAAGCTGCTCATAATTCTGGAATTGCAGGTTATCACAAGGATATTTAATAGGGAATGTACAGTATATAATAACCTAAGAAGGTTCGCACCTTTTTGGTTAGCAGAAAACTTGGCTGTAGGCTCTTATTGTTTTTTCCTTGCATGTTTCTACAAGATTAATTTTTCACTGGGCTGTTTTTAAGTAGTCTTTCATTAAATATCACTGCATATCTTTAAGGGATAAGGGGAAAGAAGGATGAGAGATGCCACTGAAATCTATTTAAATAATACAATACAAAATTATTCATGGTATATACCGAGTCCCCCCTCTCTCCCTCTCAAATCCGAGTCTTTAATAAATCCAAAGCTGAGAAAATGATACTGTTTTTTCTTCACTGCAGGGATTTGGGAAAACAGGATATTTAAAAGGGCTTTGTGCCTTTCAGTAGAAGAACGTGAATCAAAAACCTCTATTCGTTCTATCCAATCTACCGAAAATGAATCAAAAACCTCTATTCGTTCTATCCAATCTACCGAAAATAAGATCCTGTTTTATATTTTTTTTGCCACCAAAAAAAGGCACCAGGTCTTATTTTGAGGGGGATGTCATCCACTGACTAACCTCACCTGTGTGCATCGCCCCCTGGCCTCCTTTTTGCTGTCAGAGGCCTTCAGAACTTCTTCTTCTGTGGCCGGCAAGGCTGAAGGCCTCTGCAGCTGATAATTGAGCTCCAGATTGATCCAGAGCTTTGTTATCAACTACAGAGGCCTTCAGGAAAGCCTTGCCAGCCTTGCCAACTGAAAGATAAAATTGACCTGAAAAACCAAGGCATATACGAAGTCCCCTGTGCATCATGCCTGGCCACATACATTGGACAGACCAATAGAAGAATAAGTACCCGCCTGGATGAACACAAAAAATGCAGTAAAGAAGCTGGAACACACTTCCTCACTAGTCCAACACATGTAAGCCACAGGTCATAGCATCGACTTCAATGGCACCAAAACCCTAGCCATATAAAAAACCCAGCTACAGAATTATCAGAGAAGCCATAGAGATTGAAAAAAGACCTGAAAGCATGAATAGAAGAGATGACTCCACCAGACTGCCAATTATTTGGAAGCCTGCACTCACAAACAAAAAAATCTCCACACCGCTAGCCAGGCAAACATCTGGGCACAAACAGATCCCCCCTAATACCTCCAGCTCAAACACACCCCAACCAGGCATCCAGTTGAAACCTAGCTTCCTAACAAATGATAGCCGTCCATTTACTCGGAACCAAGCTGCACTAAAAGCCTCCAATATAGGAACACAATGTTGCCAGCCAATCAAGACAAAAAAAGCCACAAAACAGACAGAATATATTAGAAACACCAATCAAGCAGAACACAGCAAACTCCAAGACCAATAAACACAGACAAAGACTCCCAACCAATCAGGATGAAGAAAAAGCCATTCTGGCACAACAGTAGGCTAGCCCCAAATTGAAAACTGAAACAACTGTAAAAGTCTGACTCACAGACGAACACAATACAGAAGCCTGATGATGGCAGATGAGTTCGGGTCTTTTCCCATGTAAGATTGAGAGCATTTTGGCAATGTTTCGATGAGGTCCCACTTGCCATCTTCAGGCTGGTGCTTGCAGCTTCGTGCTTGTGCGATATGTATATATATCAGGGTTGGTCATGTGATGACTCATTTAATGACCAGCATGACTTAAGGCTGTAATTCCAGGCTCAGTTATGGCCGTGAGTTGAGAATGACCTATAACTTTTTTTTTAGTGGATTCAAACTTTATCCCAGTGTTCGTCGGAATATCAATATAAGGAAAAACGGAGTCTCTATGTGACGTATATATTTGGCAAAGTATCTGAAGGAACATTTATAAATGAATTTGGCACAGGCTCGTACCATGCCATTAGAAAATCCTTGAATAAGCAGGATCCCAAATTGTTTGGGAAAAGCAGGATATTGCAAACATATTTATGAAGCACAGTCAGCAGTAACGGATCCATTTTCTTATAACCACATACCCCAATATAAGTCTGAACAATATACCGTATGCTATTCTGTTCTATTCAGATGCAAGGAAGACTGTTCTGACCAGTGGTGGTTCTGTGGGTGTGGCTTGGTGGGCATGGTAGGGGAAGGACACTGTAAAATCCCTATTTCCCTCGCCATCCCACTAACCTGCTTTCCAGCTCCATTCTCCTGTGCAGGGCAACCAAAGAAGACCCAGCCAATCAGCTGGGACTCAATGGGAGGCAGAGAATAGATGGGGGCGGGGCCATTCAGAAGTGGTATTTGCCAGTTCTCTGAACTACTCAAAATTTCTGCTACCGGTTCTCCAGAACTGGTCAGAACCTGCTGAATACCACCTCTGGTTCTGACCCAGTTGCCCAAATGTGACAAAGTCTCTGTAGTTTAAGCAATTATTTCTTTATTAGGAGTGCCAGCAACCCCAACAAAATGTTTCTCTCTCACTTCAGGCTAACAAGTCTGTCCGGCATGAATAGTTGTCTAATACATCTATTCATCTCTGCCCCCTGCCTTTTATCCCCAAAGCTAGGGTGGGACTTTGCTAGCAGCCATGGCTCTTCTGTCCCAAGGATCGGCCCATAGATTTCCACTGCTCTCCTCTCCTCTGCCTTCTGTGCATCCACACATTAGGCACTGGACCCAGCTGTTCCTCCTCTTCGGTATTCACTCTATAAGACACACAGACATTTCTTTTGGGGGGCGGGGAAGTGCATCTTATAGTCTGAAAAATACCATCATAATGCTGTAATGCAGGAAGTCCTTGACTTACAACCATTTGTTTAGAGATCATCTGAAGTTACAACAGCACTGAAAAAAGTGACTTATGACCATTTTTCACACTTACACCATCCCCGCTGACAAAACCATGTTTTTAGAGCCTTTTGGAAAAGCAGCAGTGAGGGAGATAATGTTCCATAAAGAAGGGAGCCACCACCAAGAAGGCCCTTTCCATGGTCCCACCAGTTGTAGATCCCTAATCGAAGGGATCTGTAACATGCCCCACAGGTTGTTCTCAAGGTATAACGGTTCATTTAGTGACTGTTCAAAGTTACAACGGCACTGAGAAATGTGACCTCTGGCCATTTTTCACACTTATGACCACTCCAGCATCCCCATGGTCACGTGGTTTACATTCAGAAGCTTGACAACTGTTTCATATTTATGACGGTTGCAATGTCTCGGAAGTCATGTGATCCCCTTTTATGATCTTCTGACAAGCAACAGCAATGGGAGAAGCCAGATTCACTTAACAACCGTTTCACTAACTTTAACAACCACTGCGGTGGTTGACTTAAGAAATGAGGCAAGAAAAGTCATAAAATGGGGCAAAACAAATTTCTCACTTAGCAACATCGGTTCAGGGCTCCATTATGGGTGTAAGTTAAGGACTACTTGTACTTTCCTGTCCTGGTGAGTTGGGTGGATGTAATGTAATTGCCATCCTAAGCAAAATAGGGCTCAGAGCCTTGTTAGCAATAAACACCATGCTGGTGGTTGGTTCTCTGCTGTGCAATATGCCAGCTGCTCTTTTTCTATTTCTTTAAGAATAATAAGGGAGGTGAATGAGAGGGAAGCCTGCCCCTCAGAAGAATGAAATATTTTAGGAAATATTAAAAAGCAAAAAATATTAAAAAGGCAGAATATTATATTTCCCTAGATGAGAAATGGAGAAACATGTTTTTCAGAGGGAGAAAGCAGCCCCCCACTTTTTCTTATTAGCCCACAGCAGATGTCAGCACTTAAGAGACAGCTCATTGAGAACTAGATAGCTATATTCATAAGCAAATACCCTCACCCAAGAGCCAACACAGGAAAAAGCCATTAAGCCACAACAGGAATTGCACAACATCCTTTCAGAACACAAGTCCCTTTGTTGCATCACCCTCAGAAACTTCAACCAAACTTAGCTCAGACAAACACTTAGGATTTGTACTTTGCCTATAGAGCCAGCAATGACCCCCATATAACCCCTACATTACAATACATGTTCTTGCACAGGAACAGGATCTTCTAGTGCAAAGCCCAAGAGATTACCCTCCACACTCAACTCATATGGTCAGCGGCCCAGGACCTCAAACCCATGGGGTTCTGCTTCTCTATTAAACCATCTTTACAATCAGCCTCCAGCCTCCATTTTGTCTCCAGTGCCTTTCTCCCAGCTAGGAACTGAACCAGATGGATATTTCTTCCTACAAATGCCTCTGTAAGTATCCAGAAGCATAAACAGTTCCTACTTGGCTAACAAATGCTCCAGTGCTTCCTACTTGGCTACGAGAATCCCTAACAAAAATAAATAAATAAATCCCAGTTCGAATTCTACTCACTGAAGTTAAACGATCAAAACATGGCAATCCCTCCAAAAGCTCTCAGCTATTGTGGTACCTCCTTTTCCCACCGATATTTTACTCAGAACTGGATTCCTTCTATGTAGTTTGAGTCTGCTGTGACTGTTTAAAAAGCTTCACAATGTGCATATATTTGCCTCTTTGGAGTAGCATCCTCCGTGAAATTCTGCTATCAAAAGTCCCAACGACTTAAATTAAATGAGATGGGATGTACATCTGAGAAGGGCCTAGTGTTTGGGTTTTATTTCATTTTCCGTCTAGACACATTCTTGGCCTTGATTGTTTTGTCCATGTCCTTTGGCT
Source organism: Pseudonaja textilis (assembly GCF_049901715.1). Classification (NCBI taxonomy): domain Eukaryota; kingdom Metazoa; phylum Chordata; class Lepidosauria; order Squamata; family Elapidae; genus Pseudonaja; species Pseudonaja textilis. The sequence goes on from NC_141995.1 coordinate 10,571,669, forward strand.
CTTGTTTGCCGAAGAAAAATAGGCCCAGGCTTGGCTGTGTTTTGGGCTAGATAGAAGAACAGGGGTTTGGAGCAGCGCGGTTTCCTGGCAATCTCCCTCTTCCTGTGATTCAACTTTCTTACCGACTTAATTAATGGAAAACACACTGTCTGTAAACCGAGATGCTTCATCCCTCCTTACAAATTACTGAAGTTCAGTAATTAAATCATCTGTTCGTGGGCCAACAGGCTGGCAAGCCTCTGCCAAGGCAAGTCCCTTCTTCAGTTTTTCTTATTAACCGAGCAAAGAGATAAATCACTTTAGGACATGAGACACGTAAACAGAGAAAGCTCTGGTTCCCGTTGGTTGGAACAGAGTAGCCCCTTAAATTGCTCTGGTTAGACGCTTCTGGGAATGTACAGATCTAAGCAAACATCTGGAAGGCTCAGCCACAGCTGCGGTGAAGGAAAGATTTTTTTTCCTTCCAAGTTTCACTTCCAGAATCCCCTTCTCCCTTGTATGCACGCTCCCTAGCTGCGGTTGAGTGCTTTGAGATGCACAGAATCTGGAATTGGTTGGTTAGCATCAGGGGTGAGCTTCAAAACTTTTAGCAAAAGGTTCTCTGCCCGGTTGCTGGGTGGGTGTGGCCATGGTGGGTGTGGCCTAGCCAGCCTCCTGTACCATGGGGGGGGGGCGTTTTGGCCCTCCCCAGTCTCTGGAGGCTCTCTGGAAGCTGGAAACGGGCCCATTTCCGGCCTTCCTGAACTTCTGGGAGGCCCGTTTTTTGCCCTCCCTGAGCCTCCGTGCACGCTCTGCATCCCAAACAGGCCGTGTGGGGACTCCTGGGAGGGCTGGAGCGGGGTGGGCAGGGTCAGCCAGGAGCTGGCTGGGGAATTCTGGGAGTTGAAGTCCATACATCTTCAAATTGCCAATTGAGTAACATGGTCCTACAGCATTCTGTCCTACGGTGACTAAGCAGATGGATTATTGTTTAGCCCCAGCTTATTTGCAATAGCTCATCACTTCAGAGATGTCCTCTAAATATCTCTGCTATCCCAGTGTGGGAAGAAATATCTATCTAATTGAGGTCCAAGCCGGGAGAAAGGCACTGGAGACAAAATGGAGGCTGGCAGCTGATTGGAAAGAGGGTCCATTTATTGATGAAGCAGAACCATGGGTAGTTCTGGGCAGCTGACCACACAGAGTTGAAAGAGAGGGCTTCTCTTGGGCTTTGCACTTGAACTTCCTGTTCCTGTGCAAGAACATGTATTCTATTGGCTGTTATCAGACTCCCATGGAGCCATATACAAATCCTAGGAGTTTGTCTGAGCTAAGTTTGGTTGAAGTTTGGCTGATGCAATGAAGGGGCCTGTTGAGCAATTCCTATTGGGGCTGAGGGCTAATCCTACCTTGCTGCAGAGAACAGCATGTTTCTCCATTTCTCATCCAGGGAAATATAATATTCTGCCTTTTTAATAGTTCTCAAAATATTTCATCCTTCTAGGAGAGGGGCGGGTCCTAACTTTCTATATCAGCATCTAACAGAACTGCTTTCCATGCACTGCAGGTTGTCCTCAACTTACAAGAGTTTATTTAGTGACTGTTCAACGGCACCCAAAAAAGTAACGTAGGGCCGTTTTTCACACTTACGACCGTTTCAGCATCCCCATGGTCACATAAATCAAAATGCGGACACTTGGCAAGTGACACACAATGATTGCAGGGTCCCTGGGTCACGTGATCCCCTTTTGTGACCTTCTCAAAATGTAAAAGCAAACGGAGCGATGTTCCCATTTTCCATACCATTCAGGATTTTATTTTGTGGAGTCATTTCTCTTTCTCTTGCGTACTGCCCTGCCCATTTTTGAGGCCCAGAGACTATCACTCTTCTTCATAGGGAAGTTGTTCTACTTCTACCCTATATTTGCTTGCCTTTGTCTGCACATTTTTCATCTCCACATAGGAGTGGGGAACTATGGTCCTTTTACGACTATGGACTTTAACTCCCAGAATTTCTGGGCCTACATGACTGGCTCAGGAATTCTGGGAGTGGAAGTCCACAAGTCATGAAGGGACCATATTCTCCTCACCTCTGACATGGAATCTGGAAACCCAGAATTTCAAGTGTGACCTTGAGCTTATATAAGGTGATTTCTACCTGGGTTGTTTTATTTTGAGGTCTCCTTTAAACCAGTGGCCGGGGACCACTGGTAGCGAGAAAATTTTTGGGGTCTGAAGAGAAATGTCTCCCCCAAAGCAATTAATCCAGGCTGCGCAGGAACACAAGGCTGCGCCACCCCCATAGCCTGCGGGAACAAAAGATTTGTGTCGGTTGCATTGCGAACAACATGAGGTAGTGAGGGGAGAGGGGAAAGGGCGGAGGGGGGAACTTGCTCCACTCGCCCCATGTGCCTCGCCTGGCCACCGGGCTGCTTCTTTCCATTTCTTCCTTCTTCTGCTTTTGGCTGCATGTAAGGAAAGCAGCGAAAGTCTTTCTTTTTCTCCCCCAAACTCCACCAGAAATGAGTCTTTGGGATCCTGCAAGGCATCCTGCTTTAAGAGGCTGTGCCGGCAAAGACTTAATTCCGGCAGAGAGAAAGAAAAACTTCTGCTGCTTTCCTTACATGAAGTCAAAAGTCTCTCTCTCTCTCTCTCTCTCTCTCTCTCCTCCCTCTCCCTCTCCCTCCCCCCCCAAGAACGAAGCTGGACACGGTATCCTATGGTCCCAAATAAAGAATGATCGATCCGTAGGAAAATGGGGTGGGGAATTTTCCTGCAGACTATTTTTGGAATTTTCCCAGGGTCTCTGGTCCATGGGATTTAAAATTATGAGTTTGGTGGTCCCTGAGGTCCAAAACGTTGGTGACCCCTTCTTTAAACAACTGCACGTGTGGTTTTTGCCTCCTCTTTCATTTTTCATTCTCTGCCTGTCTCTTTAGATTTTCTGGTTAATTAACTGCCCAATTTGGCTAATCACTTTCATTGCTTCAGATGTAAATCCCTCTACCACACTCAACAGAAAGTAGTTCCATAGGAATCTTGGCAGGATTGCAGTCTAAATCTTGTCAGCTTCAATTGATCAGCGTTAATAAACTCTGTGTTTTCTTTTAGTTAGGGTTGTTATGTAGTCTACTTTACAGGAAACCAGCCTCCAGTTCAGTGTTTTTCAACCTTGGTGACTTGAAAACTGTGGACTCCCAGAATTCCCCAACCAGGAAATGCTGGCTTTGGTGGTTTTTGTTTTATTGCTGACAACTGCTGGATTAGGCTGAGATTTTATCCTCAGATTGGTTATAAATTCTGATTAGCCACTGGTAGCCCAAAGTTGGGTAGAGCTAGGATTAGTTGTTAGGCACAATGAGTTTTTGAAATGCAGCTTCATTGAGATCCCCCCTTCCACAACCATCAGGGGTGGTATCCAGCCACTTCTGACAGGTTCTGGAGAACCAATAGCGGACATTTTGAGTAGTTCAGAGAACCAGCAAATCCCACCTCTGACTGGCCCCACCCCCATCTATTCTCTGCCTCCCGAGTCCCAGCTGATCGGTTGGGTCTTCTTTGGTTGCCCTGCATAGGAGAACGGAGCTGGAAAGCAGGTTAGTGGAGTGGAGAGGGAATGAGGATTTTACAGTATATCCTTCCCCTGCCACGCCCACCAAGCCAGAACTGGTCGTAAAAACAATTGAATACCACCCACTGGTTTTATCCCATTCCCTTTTGATAGTGGAAATACAGATGGGTAGAAATACCTATTCTAGGTCTTCCTTTGTTCCTTTTCATTTTGTTTTCCTTGAATTCAACCTCTGTTTTATTGCTCTGACACCAATAAAATGAGGTGTTTTTTTTCTTTTCCACCCTCCTGCAGGGACTCGGCTTCCAAAAAAGGTATGCCATAAAGCAGGACTATTCACTCATGAATTATGTTGACTGTAAATCAGTGCTTTTGTCACATTATGCAGATTCTGCACTGGAGCAAGGTTAATACTTTTATTAGATGATTTGTAAAACTGAAAGAGTTAACATATTTGCATTATAGAAGAACAGGCATCCTTGCAAAGGAGTGCAACTGCATTCGGAAGAGAGCTCGATCGGCAAAATGAGTAACTCATATAAGTAATTCAAAAATAGTAATTCATTCCTACAAAAAGCCAATCTTCACAGGATGAAGGAAAGAAGTACCCTTTGAGCATCTAGGATCATGAATATTCAAATTTGGAGAATAAAGAAAACCTGGGCAGAAATTGTGTATCATCAGCAGAACTACACCAATCTCTTTTTTCAAAGTATGAATTGACTTGTAGAAAAGTTGTTTTTCAGTTTTTCAGACTGAAAAAGCAATAGCCATAGCACTTAGACTTATATACCACTTCCCAGTGCTTTTACAACCCTCTCTAAGTGGTTTACAGAGTCAGCATATTGCCTCCCAATGGTTTTGTGTCCTCATTTTATCGACCTCGGAAGGATGGAAGGCTGAGTCAACCTTGAGCCGGTGAGGATCGAACTGCTGGCAGTTGGCAGAATTACTGTAGCCTGCAATACTGCATTCTAACCACTGTGCCACCACGGATAAGAGATCTTATATGACTTTGTATAGCCGGCATCAAGTTCCTAATGTTTACATATTTTTGGATATCAGTATAATATAAAAAGTTGAGGAGATCAAGAATTTCATATAAAATGTTGGTACATTGCAGGATTCAAGGCACTTCAAGCAGGTATAATTGGATGGGCTTAGTTGGTGGACGTGGCTTGGTGGTCATGTTATTGACTGGGCGTGGCGAACTCAATATCACTCACATTAAGGCACTCATCTCCTCGCCTGGCCTCTCATGACTGTGGGGATGCTGCAACAGTTGTAAGTGTGAAAAATGGTCATAAGTCACTTTTTTCAGTGCCATTGTAACTTTGAATGGTCACTCCACACAAGCAAAGTACCAGCAAAGGAGGGGAAAAAAACTCCAGAGAAGTTCCTGAGACAGGAAGTCTAGTCCCGCCAAGAATGTAATAAGGATTAATGGAGAGGCAGTTTCTGTAAGCAACACCAGAATGTTTCCTTCCTGCCTTCCTTACAGGATTGGTCCAGTAATTTCTTCTAACAACCGGTCTCCGAACTGCTTAGAATGTTAACAACCATGAATAGGTGCAAACCTGTAGAATCCCACCCCTGCCCCTACTCAAGCAGAAGACCCTTTACCATTTCAGACAAATGGTTATCCAATGTCTTCTTAAAAGCCTCCAGTGTTGGAGCACCCACAACTTCTGAAGGCAAGTTGTTCCACTGATTAAAATGTTCTCACTGTCAGGAAATTTCTCCTTAGTTCTAGGTTGGTTCTCTTCTTGATTACTTTCCATCCATTGCCTACAACCTACATCTCTAATGTGTCAGGTTCCATTAAGCCACAAACAAAATAACCACCAAGAAACACAATCTTGCATCAGAAGATGGCTTTATCTTCGCAATAGCAATCACAGTACAAACTGACATTCACCAAAGGAGATAAAGTCAGGGCTAACTGCCCAGTGCTCCCTTCCACCTTTTAAGTGTGCCTGCCAGCCCCACCCAGCCACAAGCATTCTCCACCATTGAACAGTCAGGAACTCATTAAATGGTTAACACTGAGTGATGCGCAGACACCCTTTGCTGACTCAGCCACTTCGCAGCTGTGAACTCAGCAGTGCAGGCATCCTCTCTGCAACTCAAGTCTTCTGGCCACTTCACAACCACAGAAGGATTGTTCTGGTCCTAGTAAGTATGGTGTGGTAATGGTGAGCATGATAGTATGGCCGTGCTGCTCTCCAAGACAACCTGACTTGCTTCTCCCCCTCACCACCCTGGAATGGCAACCCCATTGCATCAGGGCTGACATGCAGTCCCGCTATCATGGAGGTGGAAACTGGAAGACAAAAGGCACAATGAGATGGGCCCCCATCACCCACTGCACCCTCCCCATCGGTTTGGTGGAAACGGGCTACTATTTGGGATGCTCTTGTGTCCATGTCACGCACCCATGATGCATCAGACAACAGGTATCCCTTCTATAGAATGAGGTATTCCAGATGACCTCTATGCCACCAGGGGTCTAATACCTCATGCTATGGAAGGGATACCCATTCTGACATAATGGACATTTTATCTCTAAACAAATAGCTTCCTGAGCTTGGTTAAATGGGCAGCTCGGTGTGATTCAGGTGTGATTCAGGCTCAAAACATCATCAAGTTAGACAGGGCTTTATGTGCAGAATTTTGAAGGTAACAAATTTGAACGACAAATCATTAACATAGGGATTTTAGTTCCAGAGAGTACTAAATGTCAAACATTTAACTTCTTTGCCTGGTTTAGCAGAAAAATATGATTTAATTGGCTTTTCAAACAAAAGAATGGCTACCTCAAAAAAATTCTGGGGTCTTCACTGTTTTTTTTTTTTTAGTACCAAATTAAAACATGCCTTGTTTCAAGAATTTTAGATTTCAGCTGTTCAATTTTGACCCCATTAGATAGTATTTTTTCATACATGGCATTATTTTTCTTGCTGGGTATTTATCTACACACATTTTTTATTATTTCTAATTATCTATTTATCTACCTATCTGATATATCCATCTTTATAATTTGTACAGCGAATTTTTGCAATTAGGAGACTTTATAAAATGTCTGTATGTCCAATAAAGCCTAATATTTTCTCAATTTGTAAAGTTAAATTGACTATTTCACCTGAAACGAATGCAACTCTGCAATAAATGGGCCTATGTGTGACATGCTTATCAAGATGAGAGCATTTATGTATGGGAATAAATACTCATGATCCAGAACTTTCTCTGAAAAGGCAAAGCTAAGCACCAAAATAAATTACCGTATTTCCCCATGTATAAGCCACCCCTTTTTCCAAAATTTTCAAGCCCAAAAAGTAGGGGGTGGCATATACAAAGCAGGTACACTTTTTATACGTGAAAAATGCATAAAATAATAAAGTAGGAATAAACTGGTTTTCCAGTAGTATGCTATACTTTTTTGTAAAAATTGTAAGTGATGATACGATTACGAGTACGCGATAGAAATGCATACGCTAGGCATCGGCCTGAATCCTTCGTTCCTACTCTCGTTCCGATGCGTAGATTGCTAGCGTGACCGAAGTTGTAGATCTAGACGTCGAATTTTGTTTCTTTGTAAATTTTCTTTCTTCATAACTTGTTTCTCTAATAAAATATTTTTTTCAAAACTTCACAGTCCAAAAATTGGGGGTGGCTTATACAAAGGGGGTGCTTATACATGGGGAAATACGGTAATATTAATTGAACAAATCTCAAACTGATTAAGATTAATTTCTTACATAATAAGTTTCTGTGGCTGCTCTGACAGCCAGATCACCAAATTAATCAAACTGTCTGTTCAAGGCAAGACTTTGAAGTAAGACAGTCAAAGATCAAGAACTAACAGTAGAATAATAAGCAATACTCAATAGTTAATGTCATTGTTTGAATGGAATAGAATAGAATTCTTTATTGCCCAAGGCTGATTGGACACATGAGGAATTTGTCTTGGTGCAAATGCTCTCGGTGTACATAAAAGAAAAGATACATTTGTCAAGAGTCAGGAATCATAAGATACAACACTTACTGATAGTCATAGGGTGCAATAAGCAATCAAATCCTACTAGGAAATAGTCAATATAAATCGTAAGGATACAAGCAACAAAGTTACAGTCACAAGTGGGAGGAGATGGGTGATAAGGAGTGATGAGAAGATTAACAGTAATAGTAGTGCAGACTTTGTAAATAATTGGACAGTGTTGAGGGAATTATTTGTTTAGCAGAGAGATGGCGTTCAGGGAAAAGATGTATGTTTGAGATGTATGTTTAGCCAGAAAAATAATTGTGAGGAATGGATAAAACAATCTAGGTTCTGGGCCTTCATTATATAATTAGCAATTCACAAAACAAGCACAACAGTTGCTAAGTGAGTTTTGGCCCATTTTATAACCTTGTTTGCCACAGCTGTTAAGTGAATCACTGCAGTTGTCAGATTTATAACAGAGTTGCTCTGCGAATCTGGCTTCCCCGTTGACTTTGCTTGTCAGAAGGTCTCAAAAGGGGATCACAATGACCCTGGGATACGGCAACTGTCATAAATATTGCCAAGCATCCAAATTTTGATTGCACGATCACGGAGATGGTCGTAAGTGTGAAAAATGATGGCAAGTCAGTTTTTTCAATGCTATAATAATACTTCTTTGGTCTTTTTAGTTGCCAGCAGAAAGGGAGAGGGGAAAGTAGTGCATTCCTTAAATCCTTTGGGATAACCATGACATGGATGACTGCGAACCTCCGTAGACATTTATGGTAAAGACCGTCTCTTTCAATCAGAGGAAATAAAATTGTGGAACAAATAAAAGCAGTGTGAGTTGTGGAGCCCACCAAAGCCAGCTATGATTGGCTGATAACCAAGATAAGTTGGCCGGGATATACAGCAAATAACAGTCAAATAAACTGTTAACAAAGCTTGGATTCCCCGGATCAATTTTCACTCTTTCAAGACTGAAGAAACAGCCAATTCTCAAACCTGGATTGTATGCAAAATTGGAGCTCTGATACAATGGTGGGATTGAGTCGGTTCTCACCAGTTCACCCAAACCATTAGTTAATTGCTTATGCTGTTCAGAGAACCTGCTAAAAATAAAGTGCAAACGAGATATATTTTTCTCTCTCCCTCTCTCCATTCAGTTAATAGCTCCTGGCTTTCAGCCAAGAACCACTTAACAGTTGCAGCTGGAATGCAGCCAATAATCAAGTCAATAAACAACAGAAACTGACAGGATTAGGGCAGGGATAGCTCTTCAGAATCATGCTTTTGTTTAATCATAACTTTGCATAATGATTAGAGAGGAATTGAGAAACTAACCTTTTCATGAAAACTGGGGAAAGAGATAACAAGAGATCCCTCCGTACAAGGAGAGGTTTATCTCAAAACTTTGAATCATGAAACAATAGGCCCTAAAGTGGGACTAGAATTCACAGACTCCTGGTTTCTAGCCTCATGCTTCAACCACTACACCAAACTGGGCCTCAGCTTTCTATTATGGAACATAAAGGTAAAAGTTTCCCTCGCACATATGTGCTAGTCGTTTCCAGCTCTAGGGGGCGGTGTTCATCTCCGTTACAAAGCTGAAGAGCCAGTGCTGTCCAAAGACATCTCCATGGTCATGTGGCCAGCACAGAACACTGTTACCTTCCCACTAAAGTGGTCCCTATTTTTCTACTTGCATTTTTTTTACAAGCTTTCGAACTGCTAGGTTGGCAGAAACTGGGACAAATAACAGGAGCTCACTCCACTGTGCAGCGCTAGGGATTCGAACCACCGAACTGCCAACCTTTCTGATCGACAAGCTCAGCGTCTTAGCCACTGAGCAGTGGTGCAATATAATGAAATGCAGTATAATAAAATTGTTCTGACTTTATTCCAGAAATAGCTTGAGCTGGAGACAAATCTCTCTTTGGCCTTGAAGAGCTATTTGGAGACCGAAATATTTCCAAAGCAGTTGAAACAACATAAATATCATTTTACGTTTCAATATCAAAGAATCATTTCCAGTAAGGTCAAAACAAATCCGTTTGAAGTGACTGAAATGACTGTTCTGAAGCTTGGAATGTTTTGCAGACAGCTATTCTCAAGTTATCAAGCCAGCTACAGGATGTTTAGTAAATGAAACCTTAGAATTGAATTGTTCCATCCAATAAACCCGAAATTCCCCCATCGCTGCCTGCTGTCGGGCCTCATTGAGAGCGATTTGTATTTGTTTTGAAGTCAAATGCCCCCATATGCCAAAATGGATTTACTGATGGCTATTTTCAAGAGTCAAAATTCAATTTTATAAACCAGATCAATATGTTTCATTTCTGGTATGCAGGTAAAGATTTATGACAAAATCGGTTCCTTGCTCAGTTCCAAATTTCAACAGATACATATTGATCTCTGTAATCAATGCCGTTATATTTATGGAAGGAAGCAGGTGAGGAATACAGCAATTAAAGTACAAGTATATATATATTTTTTTCCTCTGGCATCCACCTATCTTTTATGCTAAAATGAACCACCACATCAGCAAAAGAATAACATTTTAAGGAGGGGACCTTTTTTAAATTTTCTTTGGCCTTGAATCTTTCTGCTTCAGCTTGTATTTACATTTTATTAGCCAAGACCTCAAGATAAGTGGTTTTCTGCTTCAGTCAATGGGAAGGAGGGGAGAGAGAAAAATGTCTTATTATCGGAGGAAATTGCAGAAGGCTTACCGGATGCACAACAGAATAAATAGCTTTTTAACCCGCTCGTTGCAATTCCTACTTCTAACTTTTGCACAGATTTTTGATTGAGTGTATACCAGCCCCTGACAGATGGGGTTCATTGACAAGGGGTTGCAGGAGGCTGTTGTAGCTGAAAACAAAGCTCAGGAGAGAAATGCGCAGCCCCCCCGAGCTCCGTTTTCACTGGCAGAGACACTACGGGCCGGTCCTTCGCTGTTTCCAAGGCAGCCCCATGAGCCAAATCTAAGCACCCCACAGGCCAGATCTGGCTGGCGGGTCTTGAGTTTGACACCCCCAATTTAGTCCAATTCTCTGCAATTGGAAAACCAATGAAACCTTCTCTGAGAGGTTCTTCAAAACTTCCCAAAATAGAGAACCTATAAACTTCAAAATTAGACCCAGATATGTCAATCCCTATCTCTAGCTCTTCCGCTGTCTCTATCTCTATCTGTATCTCACTCTATATCTCTACATCAAATCTACACCCATCTCCATCTCTGTCCCGGTCCCTCTCTCTATTTCCATATCTATAGTTCTACATCTAATCTACACCCATGTGTATCTCTATCTATTTCTACCTCTGTCTCCGTCTCTCACACTATCTGTGTATCTTTATTTCTATATACCTAATCTACACTTGTCTTTCTTTCTCTCTCTGTCTCTAATCCCCAGTACAGGATAGAGGTACAATGCATAAATCGCTATCCTTAAACACAAAGTTGTTGACTTCTGATCTAGACACATCCATGATATGTGAATTATATGAAACTCTGGTCTCTGGCAAAAGATGAATCTATGAAATGTCTGCTTCACATGATCTACAAAATCATGTGCTGGGCCGGTTATTACCCTTCCCAAAACATAACAGCCCTCATGTCAAAAGCCACCAAATTTTTACCATCCATTTTGCGTCTTAAATATGTCTTTCACTCAGTCCAAATGCCTATTTTTCAAAAGCTCTCAGTGCCCTGATTTGCATCTTCTTTGAATTCCTGCTATCCTGTGATTAAAAAAGAAGTGGAAGCTTTGAACAGGGTTATCCACAATGCAATCCACTTGAAAAACTGCATGCGAAGATGGAATTTGGAATAATACGCTCAATGCTAACTAATGGCAAGTAGAAAGAGAATTTACCTTTGTTTGAACCTGAGCCTGTCAAGCTCCCGGTGCTTTCTAATCAATTATTTAATTACAGAAACATCAGAGGCCTGAGTCTTACCCATAGGATCATCGCTGCAAGCTCAGTAATATCCTTTTATCATTTGAAGAGAAGACTTAAAAAGCAGAGAGAGAGAGAGAGAGAGAGAGAGAACGAACAGACCCACCTACCTGTTTGCAGTCAGACAGGGTCTTCTCATTAACCAAAGAGCTGAAATGGGAAGTCTGAAAGAAAGAAGGGGAGGAAAGGCATTTTCTCACCTTTCATTTTCTGGTTTTTGTTTTTATCTAATATTGCAAATATTATTTCAGGGAGCAGTCAGAGAGATCAAACATACAAAGACAGAAGATTGAAGAGGTGATCCAAACCAAGGGTGGGGGCTTCTGGGTGTTCGCAGGGGTTCAGGAGAGCCCCTAGCGAAGATTCTGTGAGTTCGGAGGACCCCCAAATCCCACTCCTAGCTGGCCCCGCCCCACTCACCCTGCCCACCCCACCCCACCCCTCCCAGGAGTCCCAACGTGGCCCATTTTGGATGCAGGTAAGTGCAGGGTATGCATAAGGCCTTACGGAGGGCAAAAACAGGCCGCCCCAAAGTTCAGGAAAGCCTCCGGAGCCCGGGGAGGCCATTTTTGCCCTCCTGGAGGCTCAAGGAAAGCCTCCGGAGTCTGGGGAGGGCAAAAACGCCTCCCCCGCCATGGTGCAGGAGGCCGACTAGACCACGCCCACCCAGCAACCAGGCAGAAAACCCATTGCTAAAATTTTTGAACCCCATCCCTGATCCAAACTGATAAGTTTCCAAGGAGAACAAAATACAACCCAGGGGGTTCATTTTTCCTGGAAGTTTACTGACCAACTTATTGTTTGGTCAACTGGTCACTTGGGGGAATCCCAGGAACTGGACATGCCCACCGTCCTTACTCTTATTTTGAAATTCTTAGCAATCCACTTCATTCCATGACACTGGAAAAATAATGAAACAATGGCAAAAATCTGTCTTTGATTTCACTCAGGTTGAATGGGCACATGGACACGTGGACAGATGGATGGTTGCATGGATGCATGATGAATGATGGATGGATGATGGATGGATGCATGGATAGATGGATGGATGCTAGATGGATGCATAGATGGATGATGAATGGATAGATAGATAGATGGATGGATGGATAGGTGGATGGATGATGGATGGATGCATAGATGTATGATGGATAGATAGATGGATGGATGGATGCTAGATGGATGCATGGATGATGGATGCATGGATTAATGGATGCATGAATGATGGATGCATGGATTGATGGATGCATGGATTGATGGATGCATGAATGATGGATGCATGGATGGACAGATGGATGGATGACTTTATGAATGACCACCAAACACTTGTTAGAAGATGATCCATGATGGTGCAGTTGATTGGAAATCCCAGAACAAGAACAAGGAATGCAAGTCATTGCTTCATTCAGAGCTGCCATTGCTCCTGTAGTAATGAAAATCTCTCAACCAACCCCACATTATAAAGGTTGCCCAAACAACCAATACAAACTCAAGGTGAACCACTCCAAACTCGATTGCAGAAAATACAACTTCAGTAACAGAGTGGTCAATGCCTGGAATGCCCTACTCAACTCCGTTGTTACAGCCTCAACCTCCCACAGCTTCAACCTCAAACTGTCTACCATGGACCTCACCCCATTCCTAAGAGGCCCTTAAAGCGGACGTGCCTAAGCGCACCGGCGTGTCTACTGCCCCTGTCTTACTGTCCCCATTTATCGGTATTTACTCCCTTTGTTCCTATTCATGTCCATACCTATACTCATTATCTTGTCCATATTTGACAAACAAATAAAATAAAAATAAATAAAATAATACTCTCGGTGGTGGGGATCATTCTAAAAGCGTTAATGCACAGGTGGCTATTCTAGATGTTGAAACGTTCAAAAGCCCTGGTTTGTGTAAGAAAAAGAAAAAGAAAAAAAGTCAAGGAGATTGCTGCAACCACACCCAGGCCAACTCTTTTCAATACTGCTCCTTTAATCATTTAATTTACTGAAAGGTGCAAAGCCTGTTCAGAGTTTTGCAGCGTAAATTCAGCACCAGAAAAATAAACACAGATGGCTGAGGCTTCATTTAACGTGTTTATAAACATATTAAGTAAATTTTACAAACTAGTTGTAGATTTCTCCAACATGGAGCAAACTCAAACAGAAGTAGACATGTTACAAGTTCAAAGCTTCAGCAGCAACTCAGGAGCTCAGAAACAGACATCAGTTTCACCTTAGTTCAGCAGGCAAAGCAAGCAAGACACACAGCAGAGAAGAGAAGCAGTTTCATTTTCAATAGACAGACTCAGAGCTTAATATAGCTTCAGAGCTGCAGAGCTTAACATAGAGCCACGCCTAGGCTACTTCTAGTTCCAGTTTCCAAACAGTCCTCATTGGCTGACTTTGTTGCTATGCCTATTCATTGGCTGGCCTTGTACCATGCTCTATTCCAGTTCATGAATATACTCTGACAAAGCCACTCCTCTGTCTGGTGTACATTGTGTGTCCAAGGCATTGTAAAAGGTGGAGAGGCCTCCATCGATGAAATCATGGTCGCCATCTTGACATTTCTGGCCTTTGGTTGCAAATGGAAATAGATAGAAGCCCTTTTAATAATTTACGCTGATGGTGGCATTTGGTCAACTCGACATCTTTTTTGCAGATTTCTTACCTCACGTGATCTGAGGTGACTTAAATTTGACTTGTGCTGTTTCGCCTGGTATGCAGTGATGGTAGGGATGGCCCCATCCATTTTCTTGCGGTAGATAATATGGAAGATACTAATTACGTAAAGATTGAAGAAAACATACTGGCAGGATTTATATCACTAGCTAATGAGCCTCATCTGTTTTCCATTTAATTAATGAACATTTGAAGAACTGTTTGAATAGAAAGATCGTGGGCACTTACTTCTTTACTTAATACTAAATGCAGCTAATGGCTCTCACTTTATTTGCAGGCCAATGTTTATGCAGTGGAGAGGAACTCATGAGTTCAAGAGGCAATTTAGCTCCTACAAAGGGGGATGGGATTTGAAATTCCCAACTGTCTAAACTTCATTGCTGTGCAGGTAGTTCTCAACTAGGATCGTGGTAGCTCACGTGGTTAGGATGCTGGGCTGAGGCTCAGTAGGCTCACGTTCGAAACCCTTTTGCTGTAGCTTGGTGTAAGCTCCTGCCACTCACCCTTGCTCCTGCTGATCCAGCAGTTTGAAAGCAGACAACTGTGAGCAGATAAATAGGTACCACTTTGGTGAGTAACTTAACAAGGACCCAAAAGGAGCCCCCGAATGGGTGTCACGTGGGCAATGGTCAGAGGTGGTATTCAGCAGGTTCTGACCGGTTCTGGAGAACCGGTATTGGAAATTTTGAGTAGTTCAGAGAACTGGCAAATGCCACCTCTGACTGGCCCCACCCCCACCTATTCTCTGCCTCCTGAGTCTCAGCTGATGGGTTGGGTCTTCTTTGGTTGCCCTGCACAGGAGAATGGAGCTGGAAAGCAGGTTAGTGGGGTGGGGAGGGAATGGGGATTTTGCAGTATCCTTCCCCTGCCATGCCCACCAAGCCATGCCCACCAAGCCACGCCCACAGAAACGGTGGTAAAAAAAATTGAATCCCCTCACTGCGACAGCTCCTAAGTAACTCTACAGATAACAGCAATAGTACTTCAACTTATACACTGCTTCACAGTGCTTTACAGCCCTCTCTGAGTGATTTTACAGAGTCAGCCTATTGCCCCCAACAATCTGGGTCCTCATTTTACTGACCTCGGAAAGACAGAAGTTGAGTCAACCTTGAGCCAGTGAGAATCGAATTGCCAAACTGCAGTCAGCCAGCAGTCAGCAGAAATAGCCTGCAATACTGCATTCTAACCACTGTACCACTATGGCAATGTTCTTACATGCATAAAAAGTAAAGATAAACATTTCTCCTGTCCAGTCATGTCTAACTCTAGGGGCAGTGTTCCTTTCTGTTTCCTAGCCTAGGGAGCCAGTGTTGTTTAAAGACACTTGGTCATATGGTCAACATGACTATATGCCAAGGTGCACAGAACACCTTTCAAATTTAGCCCCCAAATAAGAGAGCTTCATTTGCAGATGACACAGATAATTTTAAGATTCTGGTTCAAGAACTGCACTCAAATAGAGCTAACCGTATTATGGGAGCCAGCCTTGCTCTGTTAAGAGCAATGTATTAACAGAATAACAGAGTTGGAAGGGACCTTGGAGGTCTTCTAGTCCAGCCCCCGGCTTCGGCAGGAAATCCTATATCATTTCAGACAAATGGTTATCCAATCTCTTCTTAAAAACTTCCAGTGTTGCAGCATTCACAACTTCTGGAGACAAGTAGTTCCACTGATTAATTGTTCTAACTGTCAGGAAATTTCTCCTTAGTTCTAAGTTGCTTCTCTCCTTGATTAGTTTCCATCCGTTGCTTCTGAATAGCTGGACTCCCTCTTCTTTGTGGCAGCCCATAAATCTTCTATGTGGAATATTTGTATTAATTCCCCTCTCCCCTTTGCTTCTTCTCATCAGAACAAAAAACATTGAAGCTGACCGTGAAATATACTCATTCATTTTGTTTGGCTTTGAACTTCTGATTCAAGAAGAGGACTCACATTCTCATCTCCCAGGGACTCCCTTGCTCCTGCTATTTTCACTAGTGACCTTGAGGTGACAGGAACATATGGACTTTATTGAGCAACTAATTAAAATACCATCAATACCCATTACGCTCCTGTACTAGGGGATGTTCATTCTGAAGATCCTGCAGGGTTTCCTGAAGAGATAAATTTTCTGAGGGAGAGATAGGAGCAAAGATCACTCTACTCAATCTGCTTAGAATTTTCTAATTCTAGGTTTTGGGAAGGATCCATTCCAAGAATCAAAAAACACAATTTTTGATATTGATATGACAAAAAAAAACACAAACCCAACACAATCCTAGGCTGCATTAACATAGGGATGGAATCAAGATCATGGGAAATGTTAGTACCCACTTTATAATGGCTTGGTAAGACCAAACTTGGAATGCTGCATCCAGATTTGGTCACCATAATAAAAAAGAAAGTTCGGATAACAGATAACAGATAATCAGAGTTTGAAGGGACCTTGTACATCATCTAATCCAATCCCCCACCCAAGTGGGAAACCCTACACCATTTCTGACAAATGGCAGTCCAATCTCTTCTTGAAAGTCTCAAGTGATGAAGCTCCCACAACTTCCGAGGGCAACTTCTGTTCCATTGGTTGATTGTTCTCACTGACAGAAAGTTTTTCCTTGTTTCCAGGTTGATTAGGGGACTGGAGACTAAAACATATGAAGAACAGTTACAGGAACTGGGCCTGGCTAGTCTAGTGAAGGACCAGGGGAGACAGGATAGCAGTCTTCCAATATCTGAGGGGCTGCCACAGAGAGGAGGAAGGGGCCAAGCTATTTTCCAAGGCAACCAAAGGCCAGACAAGGGATAATGGATGGAAACTAAACAAGGAGAGATTTAAGATGGTAATAAGGAGAAACTTAGATGGGTCTTTGAAAAACTTAGAGATGGATCTTTGAGAATATTTTGAACTTTCTTAAGGCAGTGGGAGCTATAAAGCTTGTTAGGAATGATAGTCACCTAACGGTTGGGTTGGCAATATATAAACCAGGATAGTCATTTAATACTGTTGTATCTTTAAGAGAATATTGTAATTGTGATTGGCTGAGGTTCCTCCAATGGCCATAAGATGGAGCCAGAAACCTGGGGGGTTTTTTGCATTTCCTTTGCTTTCCTTTTGCCTTATGGCTGATCGTCATTCTGCTTAAATTGCTGTGAGTCTTGCAACTATTCACAAACTCCGTTTACTGAACTTTGTTTATGATACTGGTAAAGAAAAGGACTTCGTTTTTTGGATTATCCCTGGACCGATTATTTTGAATACTAACTGCTTTAACTGCGTATGATTTGGACTGTTTGTTGGACTTTGTTTACCCGTTTACTGGAAGTAAAACCTACATTTTACTATTCAGTGTACCTGTGTGCTGGTTGTGTGTTATTCATCACCACTCTCACTATGTTTCCCTGAGTGCATTCATTCCCCTAACGGGGAATTCCTCAACAAAGCTCTTCCAAAGAGGGGAGAGGGCAACCCATGATCCTCTGGGCAATGATGTTAATCCTTAATGGGGGCAATAGGCCAACTTTCCAAAGTGAAGGAAAAAAATGTTCAGGGATTAAAGGATAGTCACTCTTGAGAATTTTAAAATGTTTACAAATCATGTCTAAGGAAAGGAGGAACAGTACGAAACTGCAACGGATGTTTCTGATGCAGACTGCACATCAGAAAAATGTGAAGAGTTGGAAGCAGGATTGGGACAATGGTATGGAAGGGAGGCGGTTATAATTTCCAAACTTCTGTATTGACTCCAGGCTAACATTCAAGAAGTCCTAAAGGAAACCAACCAAGACTGTTCTTTGGAAAGTCAGAACCTGATGCTGAAGCTCAAATTCTTTGGCCACCAAAGGAGAGGAGAGGACTCCTTGGAGAAGATCGTGATGTTGGGAAAGACTGAAGGCAAAAGGAGAAGAAGACAGCAGAGGATGAGATGGTTAGATAGGGTCATTGATGAATGAAGATGAGCTTGGACAGACCCAGGAAGACAAGGGAGGGCAAGGGAGCCTGGTGTGCTGTGGTCCATGCGGTCACTAAGAATCGGACACAGCAACTGAACAACAAACATTAAAGAAACCTTCCAGGCATTTGTGTTTTCTTGTTTCCTTGTCAACAAAACAGGGCTTGACAAATTGAGTGAATCCTTCTCAGAGCAGTTCCTAGTCTGTTTGTGTCACATCGACAACAAAGCTCATCTTCTTCCCTCCCCACTCTAAATCCTCCCCCCCACACACAACTCATCCAGGATGTGTGATGGGAAAATAGTCCCAACTGGATCTTTTAGTTCTGCAACAGAACTGGCAGCTCTGTGCCAAAAACCCGTGGAACCATTGCTAAGCAAAACACCTTAAGGGCATTCAAGCTAATTGAGAATAAGCTATTCCCATCATTGGCCATTAGGTTAATGTCATGATAGATTTGAAGCATAATCTAATCCAGTTAGCTGCCCCCGATGATCCTATTTTCCGGTCTATCAGCTGGCAGAACTCCCTGGAACTATTTTCTCTTGAAATGGATTGTCGTCGCTGCATTTTGCGAGGCCAACCTGCACGGAATTATTCCAACCCAAAGGGATTTTCATAGCCGACAAATAAATCTACAGATACAGATCAAATATGCAAATGTTGCCGTCGGCTATCTACTGCGGAGAGCTGAGATGCCAGAATTTGATGGTTGTGTATTTATGGCAAAGCCAATAATTGTGCGTTATTGGAGTCCTTATTATCTTTAATATCTTTGCTATTGACAGCTGCATTCCACCATCTCTATCATCAGCACTTTAGCAAACTTTTGTTTATTTTTCAGGGATAACTAGAAATAAAGTTAGAGACTAGGGATATCTAGCATAGGTAATCCTAGACTTACAATAGTTTATCTAGCGACTGTTCAAAGTTAAAACGGAACTGAAAAGTGACATATGGCCATTTTTCACATTGTAGACTCCCCATGGTCACGGGATCAAAACTTACATGCTTAGCAACTGGCATGTGCTTATGGCGGTTACAATGTCCCAGGGTCATGTGATCACCTTCTGACAAAGTCAATCATCATCATCATCCCCTTTTAATGACCCCATAATCCCTTGTGGGGTGGAATCCGGGCAACTGAAAAGAACTGAGTGTTTACGGGCCGGATGCCCTTCCTGTCACCAATGCAGAGTTATATTCAGCAGATATACAGTAGTATTAACGGGCCCAGAGAGAGAAATATCTGCCTCTACCTAGGATTGAACTCACAGCCTCCTGATTGTGAGGTGAGAGCTCCACCTCTAGGCCACCCCACCATTCTCTGACAAGCAAAGTCAATGGGGAAGCCAAATTCATTTAACAACTGTGTTACTGACTTTAGAACTAGAGTGATTCACTTAATAACTCTGGCCATAAAAGCCATAAAATGGGGCACAACTCACTGAATAGATGTCTCACTTTGCAGCAAAAATGTTGAGATCAGTTGTAGTTGTAAGTCAAGAACTACTTGTACACCCAGTATATCTCCTTCAGAAATATAAAGTATTTCTGGTAGTTGGGTTACCTCCAAGCAGTGTATAGAACTGTGGTTTTTGAAAGTAATGGGAAGTGGCTAGATGAATATAGAAGGAACTTTTTTTTTAATACAATCAAAAACATAGCTTAAAAGAGCTGAATTGATTTTCTTAGATGCGGAAGATGCCTTTGATGATTTAAACTGGTTTCCTGATTGGAAACCAGTCTGGACCATAGCAGAACTTTGGAGAGGATTTTATTAAATGGGCAAGATTGATTAGTGCCTCATGGAAAGCATAAATAATTGTTAATGGAAAATTAATAAAACCCCATGAGATATAAAAGGGGAAAGTCAAGGATGTCAGTTGTGTCCGTTTTAGTTCCTGAATATTGAACTAAGATATAAAACAGGATGAAAGAACTGCAAGATTAAAGATTAAAAAGAGAAAATTATAAAGTCAGAGCATTTCGTGATGATTTGGTGCTGGTTTTGGAGGCTCAATCAAAGGGAATATAAAGGGACTCCTATTCATGGGAAAATTAAAAGAATCTGGGATGTTAGCAGGTTTTAAGATCAATAACCAAAAGATGAAGATGTTAACAGGAAAAATATGAAAAGAGAGTATTCCACAGAACTAATGGAAAAATGGCTTTAAGACTGAGAAAAAAATAAAACATTTGAGTATCTATGACAAGTATGGATTGTATGTTATTTCAAATAAATTATGATTAAGATATGGAATAAAATTAAAAAGAACATGCCAAGATGGGACTACAACTGTCACGAATGGGGAGAAATTATGTAATAAAGAAGAAATGCTTTGCCTAGAATGATGTTTCTGTTTCAGACAATATTTGTTCTGACAATTTATGCTCTGTGCCATCTAAACAATGGCAAAAATATGTATCTAACTTTTTATGGCAAGGGCAAAAAGCCAAGAGTTAAATATAAAGTATTAAAAGAGGCAAAGAAAAGAGGATTGGGTTTAGTTGATCTGAAATTGTATTTTGAAGCCTGTTGTTTCATTTAGATAAAAGAATTGCTAAGAAATAAAAGATAGTTAGAGTTAGAAGAACGTGATCTAAAGTTTGAGTGGCATGTATGCTTGTGGTATAATAAAATCAAGCTTAATGTAGATTTAACAAATCATTATGAGTCATGATGGCGCAGTAGGTAGAAAACAGTATTGCAGTCTGACTTTGCCAACTGCCAGCAGTTCAATTCTCGCCAGGCTCAAGGTTGACTCAGCCTTCCATCCTTTTGAGGTTGGTAAAATGAAGACCCAGATTGTTGGGGGCAATAGGCTGACATTGTAAACCAGTCAGAGAGTGTTGTAATGTAAAGCACTACAAAGTAATGTATATGTTTAAATGCGTTGGCTGTTAAGTTAGACATGCCTTATTGACAATTTGGAAGAGATATGAACTAGGCAGTGCTCGAAAACACCTCTGTGACTCTCAGCACAAGAAACATTTTACAGATGAGAAACACTAAGCAAAGATAAATGGTTAACACATTGTGAGATGCTAAGAATTTTATCAAGGAGAATACAAAATAAAATAAAGAGAACCACCGAGGATAGAGGGCCAAGGTTGTTAATATTTTTCTTATTTACAGTTTTCAGAGATCCTTAGAAAAACATAATTCATGGTATTGAACTATGTAAGAATTGAAATGGAACTGTGTACAAATGTTGAACATGTAATTATCGAAATGTATATATTTAATTGAAATTTGAAGAACAGGTCAAAGAATGTATGATAAACTGGGCCAAAACTTTAGTTATAGTAAACATATGCAACAATGGGAAAATATTTGGTGGAAAGGACTGAAATGTAGATTAGGTTATCATCTTCTTAAGGAGAATTTTGATAAAACAACATACCATTGGCGTATGTTACCAGAGAAATTGTCTTGAATGTATAAAGTGGTCCCTGAAGGAGTGAGGTATGATGCTATGGGCTTTGCAGGCCATAACAAGGATTTGAATTGCACGCACAAGCAAACCCATGCAGCTCATCCAGCCCAACAAAATGGTCACCTGCAGAGTTTGGTAGGAAGAAGAAGGTATCATTCTGTACAATGTATATGAATCTTGGATGACTCCCTTGAACATAGGCTGGTAATCTTTTCCAGTCCTCGTGTCCTCTAGTTTTGCTGGGTGCCTGACCCAGAACTTCCACACTGGTTGGAAATTCAAGAAAATGTGATCCCCTAAAAAATCAAGAGGCATCAATTTGGACAAGGGTTATATAAAAAAAAGGACAAGGGGTTACAGTGATGGGATTCAAAAAAAATTTACTACCGGTTCTGTGGGCGTGGCTTGGTGGGCGTGGCTTGGTGGGCGTGGCAGGGGGAGGTTATTGTAAAATCTCTATTGCCTCCCCACCCCACTAACCTGCTTTCCAGCTCTGTTCTCCTGTGCAGGGCAAACAAAGAAGACCCGGCCGATCAGCTGGGACTCGGGAGGCGGAAAATAGATGGGGGCGGGGCCAGTCAGAGGTGGGATTTGCTGGTTGTCTGAACTACTCAAAATTTCCGCTACCGATTCTCCAGAACTGGTCAGAATCTGCTGAATACCAGCTCTGAAAGGATGACATGATAGCAGTATTTTGATATCTCAGGGACGGCCACAGAGAAGAGGGAATCAACCTATTATCTAAAGCAGGGGTCTCCAACCTTGGCAACTTTAAGGCTTGTGGACTTCAACTCCCAGAATTCCTCAGCCAGCTGGCTGAGGAATTCTGGGAGTTGAAGTCCACAAGCCTTAAAGTTGCCAAGGTTGGAGACCCCTGATCTAAAGCACCTGAAGGCAGGACAAGAAGCAAAGGATGGAAACTAATCAAGGAGACAACCTAGAACTGACAGTTAGAACAATTGGTTGCCGCCAGAAGTTGTAAATGCTCCAACACTGGAGGTTTTTAAGAAGGGATTGGATAACCATTTGTTGGAAATGATATAGGATTTCCTGCCGAAGCAGGGGGCTGGACTAGAAGACCTTCAACATCCCTTCCGACTGTGTTGTTCTGTGTTGTTCATTATAAGTGTCATAAAAATCAGAATATAATGGCACAATGCCAACGCCACTTTCACAAACACGGGGTTGACATGTCTTCGTGCGCATTATGAAGCCCAAACGTTTGCTGTCATCCTAATTAGGGAGCTGTCAGAAATATCAAGACTGAACGGTGCCGGAATCTGACAAGCTCATCTCCAAAGAGGCAGAACTAGTTCTCTTCTTTTAAATTAAATGTGTACCGTTAATTTAATGCCTATGTCTTGGGAGGATCGTAGGAAAAGAAATAGGTGTGGATGTATGTTTGTGTGTGCCTTCTTTGTGTGTCTTTCCTGACATTGGCAGGTATGAAAAAAATAATATGAGCTCCTTTGAGAGTTTAGGATAAGCAATTGGCTTTAATGAAAATTGGAAGACAGGAAAATGGAAAATGGAATTACTGAGGTATTGTAACTCCCATGGACCAAATCATCCCTCCTGGGTGCCACAGCCCATTTCTGTTTGAGAGGACTGGCTTTTTAAAAAAGGACATTCCTTGGCCAGAAAGAATCTATATCTCTCAGCCAAGCATTTCCTCTGCTTTTACAGTAGTATTGTCCAGGAAGTGTTAGGATTCTCCTCCAAAAATTTGAGAACCTGGTTTATTAACTAATGGCTTCAGGCTCACAGTTGTTAGTTCCAACTAGAACCTGGTTAATGGCCCATGGATTTGGTAGGACTTCAATCTTTAATCTCTGAGCTCTGGTGATCACTCCTATTGTCCTTCCCTATCTCTTCTGGAGCTGGGGGCACCTCAAAATACCATCTGAGAAATAATTCAGAGTTTAGGTAGTCCTCTTCTTATGACCATAATTGAGCCCCCAACATTTCTGTTACTGAACAAGACAGTTGTTAAGTGAGCTTTTTGCCCCATTTTACGCTCTTTCTTGCTACAGTTGTTAAGCGAACCACTGCAGTCGTTAAGTTAGTGACACGGTTGTTAAGTGAATCTGGCTTCCCTATTGCCTTTGCTACTCAGAAAATCGCAAACGGTAATCACATGACTCGAAGACACTGCAACTCTCATAAATACATGCTAGTTGCCAAACATCTGGAAGCCGGGCTCGGTGTGATGAGTGACATCACCCACCCATTCACATGACCAACTGGCCATGCCTACCCAGTCAGAGAACTGGTTGTTAAAAAATTTGCAGCCCACCACTGGCCACGGCATGCCAGAAACTGTACCACGTAAACAAGCGGGATGCAGTCAGCACACGAAACCATACTGCCTCCGGTTCACAGAAAAACTTCTCTCTACGGAACCAGTCCCTGGTTCCCAAAAGTTTGGCCCCTCTGTCCTAAAACATGAGTTTTGTAGGCCATTTTCTCAATATATGCACTTTTGCTGAATGTAACTTTTCCATTATTATTTTTTTTTTTTGGAGCTTGTGCAAATATTTAAGGGGAGAGTGACAGATGTGACCTGACTCTGCAGTGCGACTGTCTGTGCCTTTGTGGCAGATTGTGTCATTTTGCTTCGATTTCCATTTGTGGAAGGTTTTTTTTTTTAAAAAAAATCTCTCTAAAAATATATGAACATGGCACCATGGGGAACAATAGTGTGACATTCTGGTGCGTTAACTATACTGCTATACCGGCCACTGGAGGGTCTTGTCTCTGACAGCCTTTTCTGAGTGAGCTATGTGTGGTGTGGTGGTGATTTTGGAAATACTTCGCCGTCTGGTTCCCTCCCATATTTAACTCATGGGATGAAAGAATCAATTTCTCGTGATAAAGCTAAGTTGAGCCTCCAGATGGCTGCTTTTAAAGCCTTCTGATTTTGTCCCTGGAAAGACCTCTAACTTGGTCCTCCTGGGAGAAGACACATGTTTGATCAATCACATAAAAATATCCTCTGGTGAGTGTGAAATAAATGAGATGCTAATTTATACCCACTAAAATAAGGGATGTATCTCCTACCCAATCTTACAGTCTGAAATAACTGCAAGGAGTTGTGGTTAGCCAGCAGCAGGTGCAGACGGCTGAGGAGAGTGAGGACTCAGATGAGGGGCCAGGACCGTTAGGGAGTGGACTGCTGCCTTCAGAGATTTTGGGGGCTGACAGCAGCGATGAGGAGGTTCCTGAGGATCCTGTGCCAAGTGTGCGTGCGCACAGGATTGCTCTTAGGAAAGAGCAGCTGCAACAGCATGGGCGACTCGGGAGTAAGGCTGCAAGGTAATGGCCCCTCCTTCAAGAAGATAAAAGCCGGCTGTGAATCGGATGTTCTTTGCAGAAGGCAAAGATGTTTTGAAAGTCCAGCCTTGTGGACATTCCAGTATCCTGAGTTTATATTTGAAGATTTCATGTCTGTTTTCTTTTGGCAGTCTTGCACAATTTGGCAAGGCTTGTGCGTATCACAGCTAATTATTTTGCAGAAGCATTAAAAGGTTTCTGTTCCCTTTGGATTGTGTTTGATTTGTTGCAGAAGGGCGTGGGTCAGAACAAGAGTCGCAAAGATCGTTTGGGTCAAAATCTGCCAGGATGATCCATATATGGGCAGTATTAAAACACGGAGACTGACGTATGATTGTGCTCAGTGGTGGGTTTCAAAAAATGTTCCTATCAGTTTGAAGAGCTTGCTTCATGCGTGCACATGCAGGGCTCAGAGACCGCCCTCTGTTTCAATGCTGGTGAGCTGTGCTGTTTTTTAGCTCAGCTGAGGTGCGGCAATCCATTCTGCCGCACAAATCAGCCGAGCTAATAAACAACAGAATATAGGAGAGGTAAGAGCAGGAGGGATGAGGGGGGCAGCCAGAGGTGGTATTTGCAGGTTCTCCGAACCAGTCAAATTTTCGCTATTGGTTCACCACAACCAGTCCAAACTGGCTGAGTCAGAGGTGGTATTCAGCAAGTTCTGACCAGTTCTGGAGAACCGGTAATAGAAATTTTGAGTAGTTTGAAATACCACCTCTGAGTGGCCCTTCCCCCAGTCATTCTCTGCCTCCTGAGCCCCAACTGACTGGCTGGGTCTTCTTTTGTTGCTCTGCACAGGAGAACGGAGCTGAAAAGCAGTTAGTGGGGTGGGGAGGGAATGGGATTTTGCAGTAACCTTCCCCTGGGGTGGGGTGGGAATGGAGAACTGGTCAGAACCAGCTGAATACCACCTCTGACCCTACATCATTTCTGACAGATGGCTCTCCAATCTCTTTTTGAGCCTCCGGTGATGAAGCTCCCACAACTTCTGAAGGCAACTTCTGTTCCTTTGGTTGATTGTTCTCAATTTCTTCTTATTTCTAAGTTAAATTTCTCCTTCATCAGTTTCTGTTCATTGTTTCTTGTCTGGCCTTGGGGTACTTTGGAAAATAGGTTGTCCCCCTCCCTTTCTGTGGCAGCCGCTCAAATATTGGAACTTGAATATTTGTACGATGATATCACCCTGCACTTGTCATCAATTGTCCCCATTTGTTTCCCCCATCTCTAGCCCCAAATGATGGTTTTCAAGAAGCGCCTTGTAATTTTCATCCAATCTGTCAAAATGCAGTCAACTTTCGGCCCCTTCAGTATTTCAACCACAAAAAGCCTTTTATAAACATCTCCCTCTCTTCAAGCTATAACACACTAAGCTATCAACTTGTCCAACTCAACAGGTTAGTCAGACTGAAAACAGTTCAGTTTCAATCATTGCCTGGATTTCAAAGTATGGATGCAGTTTATTTTCTGCATGGATGCCAAGACCAATTTTCTCTGCCTTTTTTTTCCCCTTGACCTGTAAGGTGCTACATACTTCCATCTCATTTATCCAAGGGAGTGACAGTATTTCATTCCTAACCAAGAGTGAAAAGCGAAGTTTCCTGGCTGAGGCCACACCAATTATATCTCTATCTTTCAGGGAGCCTCCAGGTGATGCTTTCAAAATTGATCAAGAACAGATTTATAGATGGCACTTTTGTCTTTGTCTTGCTGTCACTAAATCAAACTGACATTCAACCTTGTCTCTGGCATGCTGTTCATGCAAAAATGAAAGGAGGACAGAATGTTGAATGGTTCAAAAATCAGCGCATAAAAGCTCAACATTCTCATTCATCTATCGGGCATTGTTCGGCATCTATCAGAGGCCCATCTGATGGGGCCAAGAAGAAGAGCCTTCCCCATGGTGATTCCTTCCCTGTGGAACATCATCCTTGCAGAAATAAGTTGGGCCTCCACTCTTTCCAAAGGCCCTGAGGTTTTGCCAGCAGACCTAGGAATTCCAGAATGATGTGGACCTTACCAAGATGCTGGTCTAGTGATTGTTGTGGCCAGGAGGGTGAAGTTTATTGGGGTTTTATTTCTGTAAGCCACCCAAAGTCAGTGTGAGTGAGTTGGGCAGCCATGTAAATTTTCTTAAGAAATAAAAAATGCTTGTTGTGGCTCAGCGGTCAGAATGCAGTATTGCAGGCTAATTCTACCCACTGTGAGCAGTTCGATCCTGACCGGGCTCAAGGTTGACTCAGCCTTTCATCCTTCCAAGATAGGTAACATGAGGACCGAGATTGTTGGGGGCAAGAGGCTGACTCTGTAAACTGCTTAAAGCACCATGAAGCAGCGTATAAGTCTAAGTGCTAGTGCTATTATGTTTATATGGCAGGTGACCTGTTGAGGGGCAACAATTGGCTGCAGCTCTGTGACAAATTCATCTGGGCTGACCGCGTTCCAGACCATCATTCCTGCTAACAGGAATGCTGTTTTTCCCCGCTCTCATTTAGAGAGGATTAGCAGCAAGGCCCCCGGAGAAAGCAAATAGCAATTTCCCTTATATTTAGAAGCATGCGGTTATCAAATGTCACTGATCGTATTCTGAGGCACAAAACAGACATTAATTAAATAGCCAGTGTGCTCACAAACAGAGCAAACATCATTTAGGGGATTCTGCCAAATGCCTAATTAGAGAAGTCATTAAAATGTTGATTCCCCCAAAAAGGAACTCCATCCTCAGAGAAAAATTCTATACCAATAATTTTGTCAGCCTGGAGGCTAAGATCTGGCTGCATTCACACGGAGTGCCCGATTCTGCTTAGCTGTATCAACTAATGAAATAGGCTGTCTTTTTATGGCAGTTTCAGGGAGAAAAGAGATTGGGAGATGACTCACTAGAATCTGACCTTGCCTGGAATTTGCTGATTCTATTATATTCTGGATCAGATTTAAGCTTCCTCCAAGTTCCATCTTCTACCCCCAAACAAATGTCTCAGAAAAACTCACAAATAGCAAACTGGAAATATTCCTTACTTGTTCCTAAATATTCGATAATCAGATATATCAGTATTAAACTACTTTTAGCCATCATATTTAATGTTCTTTGATATATGCATCCCCTCTGAGTACAGCCATATATATGAACAATCATCATCCTTTGATACTAAAGTCCCTATATTTCAACTACAGTTAGTAGAGGAACAATCTTTGATTTCTCCTGAACTACCAGCAGTTTCATTCAGGAATACATTTTGTCTGTCTGCTCATTGTTTTATACAACTCATTCAGGTGCCTCTAGATGCACATAGATGCATAAGTTGCATAGATGCATGTTGTAAGCTTTCATGTGGCTCTTAAGCCACCAGTGTCTAGCTTTCAATATTCAGCATTATTCAGTGGAAGCTGCCTCCTTTTTTAACCTACTATGAAATACATTAGAGAGGTAATTTGGTCTAGTTAAAGTAGCAGGCTAAAAAACAGGAGATTGTGGGTTCTTGTCCCGCCTTAGCCATGAAAGTTGATTGGGTGACTTTGGGCCAATCACCAGGAGATTGAGTGTTCTAGTCCCACCTTAGCCATGAAAGTTGACTGTGTGACTTTGGACCAATCACCAGGATATTGAGTGTTCTAGTCCCACCTTAGCCACGAAAGTCGATCAGGTGGCTTTGAGCCAATCACCAGGAGACTGAGAGTTCCAGTCCCACCTTAGGCATGAAAGTTGACTGAGTGACCTTGGACCAATCACTGTCTCTCACTCCAACTCATCTCAAAGGGTGGTTGTTGAGGGGAAAATAAGAGGAAGAAGGGAGTATTGATTATATTTGCTGCCTTGAATTATTGTAAAAACAGTAAAGGCATGAAATAAATGAATAAATAAATAAACAAATGAATAAATTAGAACATTCTTCCTCTTATTCAGGATGTATACTGGGGTATAGTCAAAAAATCAAGATGGCCACCCCAATGGTACAATCAAAGCTGTGCTTGTATTTGATACGCAATGCGCATAAAAGCAGGAGAGCTTATTGTAGCTCTCACCATCATAGCTGCCATCCTGACTTTGTGACCACACTCCTCCTGCGATTCCAAGATAATCTGTGGTGCATATTTTGAAAGTTTAAATACATGACATTTCCCAGATGGAGCTTTGTTGTATGACTGCTGGCTTTCTCCAAAGCATTTTGAAAGACTGACAAGATGAAATCAATATTGCCCTATACTACGAAGGAGGCCTTTTTTGACCTTATCAACACAATCCTTTCCATCAACTCTCCAGCTGATAACTGGTTCACCTGTTGCCCTCAGCTATAGTTTGCTTAACCATAATTGTTCAACCATGTTGAACAAATCACAATTAGCTGGGTTCACACAGCACACAACGCCTTAAAATATGATCTGTAAATCAGGAGGGGATCAGGACGGGATTCACTCTTATCTTTAAGGCAGCTTTCTGAATAGCAACATTCTGAACCATGATTTGCCTTTCTGATTGATGCATTATCTCCTAATTGTGGACTGCTTTAAAACTTAATTGGAAAGCATCAAATCTTTTTAATTTCAGGGCTGTTTATTGATATGGAGCCTAAGCTAACTGCTCCCTTTTTGGCTACAATTCAAGAAAGTAATTCAGGCCCTTTATGGCAATGGGCCTTGACATTTTCAGGACTATCTTATCCCAAACATTTCTCCTGTCTGTTAAGACCATGGAGAATGAGGTTTCTTCACTCAGGGATTGTCATCCCCAGGATCCTTTTCAATTTCATCCCTCTTTTTTGTAGTATCCCCTGAGACTCAACTAGATTTACACATTTACTTTTTTTTTTAGTAAAACGTTTTTTAATTTTTCAATATACAAGAAATCCATTCCATTTCAACCGTGCATCAGTCAGGTACATATTTTAGTTATTTAACCATTATTAATCATGTTCTTCTTGTCAAATTTAACAATATAATAATAATCGCATTCCCATATAAATAATATAAATAAAGTCCAATATGTCTGTTTCATTAATTTCTCTTATTACTCTATAAATACATCCAATCCCTTTTAATTTGTTCTGTTTTCTATCCATTGACAAAACAAACCCCATACAATATAATATTCAGATTCTTCTTCTTCTTTTTTTACTAGATTTACACATTTCTTGAAAATCTATCAAAAACTTGCATTCTTTAGAAGGTTTTATGGGGAAAACATTGGGGAGTTAATTGAAACAGAGGTAATTTATTTATGGGTTGCCAAATTGTACTGATGAAGGAGAACATTTATGGTGCAGGATTGAAATAAGGATCTTTGGTGCTCTCTGAACTTGGCTATTTTCTTGCAGACATTCCATTACCCAAACTAGGTAATACCAGTGCTAATAAAGAATTAGTACAATCGTAAGAAATTCCTTCCTAGCTCTGCTGATGTTACCTAGTTTGAATAATGAAATGCCTGCAAGAAAACAAGAAAACTCAGAGAGCACCAAGGAGCCCTCAGTTATGGGCATTGTGTTACTAATGTCATTTGTTATCATTTATTATCTTATATATTACAGACTGTATATTTTAAGCCATGTTTTTAAAATGGGACTA
Organism: Pseudonaja textilis; assembly: GCF_049901715.1. Lineage (NCBI taxonomy): Eukaryota > Metazoa > Chordata > Lepidosauria > Squamata > Elapidae > Pseudonaja > Pseudonaja textilis. The sequence goes on from NC_141995.1 coordinate 10,602,095, forward strand.
TTGTATTTCCTCAAAAATAAGAGCCAAAATAAAAAATTAAGCCCTAACATGATTTTTCGGGATGCTTTTAATATAAGCTCTACCCCCCAAAATAAGCCCCAGTTAAGATTGTCAGCCAGATGGGTGCATTTAGTACCATGTTTCCCTGAAAATAAGACCTAACCTAAAAATAAGCCCGAATGCGGTTTTTGGAGCAAAAAATAATAATATAAGACCAGGTCTTATTTTTCAGGGAAACACGGTAGGTGAACCACTTGGAGTAAGCATTTATTGGAGCAACTTATAAACCCAGCAAACAAAACTTTTAAATAAATAAAGGTCAGGTGCCAGAGGAAATTGTTCCTACATGGCCTTCCTCATCATAGTGAGAGAAAATATTCCGTAACAAATAGAGCTGACCTTAATGGTGTCACTTGTTAAAATCTTCAAACAGCAGTTTTAACTCCTGGCCTATTGCAGACATTGGTGATGGTGACATCAATAACTAATCCAGAATTGCTTGTTGTCTACAAAAATTCTCTTTCACACATGAACATATAATTTTATAGAACCACTGAATTTTAGACACAGAGTATTTCTAAAACAGTCTCTGTGAACTCATAACTCCTTAAAGATGCAATTACATTCAGGTACTCCTTGATTTATAAACAGTCACTTAATAGCAATAGCACTTAGACTTATATACCACTTCACAGTGCTTTAAGCCCTCTCTGAGCAGTTTTACAGAGTCAGCCTATTGCTCCCAACAATATGAGTCCTCCTTATACCAACCTTGGAAGGATGGAAGGCTGAGTCTACCTTGAGCCTGGTGTGTAGGCAGCCGGCAATCAACAGAAGTAGGCAGCCGGCAATCAACAGAAGTAGCCTGCAGTACTCCACTCTAACCGTTGTGCCACCATGGCTCATTCTAACCACTGCGTTCTAACCACTCTGCCACCAAGGCTCTTTCCAGTTTCCAGAAAAACTGGCCCATAGCAAACCATTGGTTCACTTAATGACCAAAAATGGTCATAAAATCAGGGAGGGTCACATAGCTGACTATCATGAATTATGACCATGATGGGCAGGCTCCATTACTGTTATAACTTGAGGACTTTCTGTAGTATACTAAGCTTGGTTCATATTAACCTTGGTTAATTGTTTTTCAGCTTAGTGTGTTATACAAACTTAGCCTGTTTGGTTAGGTTGTAGTTCATATGGCATGGAAACATAGAAATAAGTCAAATTCAGTACCAGGTTAAATATACTCTAAATTGGAATTAATGAGGCCCAGCTGACTGGCTGTGATTTTATGAAATCCAACCAAGGTCAAGTGATATTTTGAGCCACTTGTGCCTTTGAAGTTATTCATTTCAGCACCATGGAGAGAGACAGGGAATGCTTTAAAACCCTGGAATCTGCAAAAAAAAGATAGTATAAATGGAATTTATTCTTCCTCATTGTGTGCTCAGAAGGACAGGTACATTTTAATGACAGCCATCAACACCTTAGTAGTTTTAAAACGTATTTTGCATCGGGACCCAGTCATAAGTCACATCTTCAAAGAATGTTTGCTATGCAGCCTATAAATGACAAAGCAATTAAAATTAAGCATTAAGTTTTTCTAAAGCTCTTGTGCCTGAAACAAGATAAACGCTTGTAAAATGAAAAGCTCCTGAGAGGAATATTACAGCAAGTGAGTGTTGGGTCTGCATTTTAGTTCGATTTCTCTCTCTCTCTTTTTTTTTTTTACCTTTCACTAGAAGTTGAAAGCTGCCTCTGCATAAATGTCATGCTGAGGTCCTTAATGAGGATGGAGGATTGTCCAGTGGACACCCCCCCAAAAAAGATTTAACAGTGGGGTTTTATTTTCAGAATTTGAATTTTACTTTTCTTTCCTTTTCAAAGTATAAAAGATGCTTGTAATAAAAGGTGGGGACCACAATCAAATCCCAAATATAAAACAAATGTGATCTGGTGGTGTCTCAAAGATCAGTTGGTCAAAATATGTATGGGCGATGCAATGGGTCATAAGAATAACCATGAGAAAGAGGAGGAAGAGCAAGGCAACAGTCAGATAAGAGAACTCTTGAGCCCAGAGCAGGAATGCAGTTTGAGGCTGGATCACCTCTAGTTCTCTTTAGGATAAAGGCTGGGAGGGGACAGGCACATTCAGAGTTACAAGATAGGTGTCAACCCATTGAGGTAAACTAGACTTATACACCAATATCATGGATTTTATTTTATTTTATATTTATATCCTGCCTTTATTATTTTTATCAATAACTTAAGGCATTGAACGTATTCAACACACCTTCCTTCCTCTTATTTCCTCCCACAGCAACGAACCTGTGAAGTGACTTGGGCTGAGAGAGATGGACTGGCCCATGGTCACCTAGTTAGCTTTCATGCCTATGGGGGAAGACTAGAACTCACCATCTCCTGGTAATTGGCCCAAAGTCATTCAGCCAATTTTCATACCTAAAGCGGGGCTAGAATTCACAGACTCCTGGTGATTGGACAAAATCACCCAGCCAGCCTTTCATGACTAAGGTGGGACTAGAACTCATCATCTCCTGGTGATTGGCCCAAAGTCACCCAGCCAGCTTTCATACCTAAGGTGGGGCTAGAATTCACAGTCTCCTGATGATTGGCCAAAGTCACCCAGCTGATTTTCATGCCTAAGGTGGGACTACAACTCACCATCCCGCAGTGATTGGCCCAAAGTCACCCGGCCAACTTCCATGCCTAAGGTGGGACTAGAACTCACCATCTCCTGGCTATTGGTCCAAAGTCACCCAGCCAGCTTTCATACCTAAGGTGGGGCTAGAATTCACAGTCTCCTGATGATTGGCCAAAGTCACCCAGCTGATTTTCATGCCTAAGGTGGGACTACAACTCACCATCCCGCAGTGATTGGCCCAAAGTCACCCGGCCAACTTCCATGCCTAAGGTGGGACTAGAACTCACCATCTCCTGGCTATTGGTCCAAAGTCACCCAACCAGCTTTCATACCTAAAGTGAGGCTAGACTTCACAGTCTCCTGGTGATTGGCTCAAAGTCACTCAGCCAGCTCTGATACCTAAGGCAGGACTAGAACTTACAATCTGTCATTTTCTAGCCTGGTATCTTAACTACTAGACACCAAGCTGGCTCTCTTTTATTATACTGTTACAGCCACAGAATGTCTCTTATCTGACCGTTGCCTTGGCTACAACTCTCCTCCTTTTCTTTAAAAAGGGTTTTCTCACAGTCCTTACAGGAGGCCTATGGTCCAAGCATTGATCTTTGCTTAAAAGAAAGGGGAACATATGACACCAACCCAGAAACCGCTCAGTTGTTCAACACTGAGCTTCAGATATTCTCTTCTATCAGTGTTTCTTCATTGTTTGGTTTCTTTTCGTTAAGTGAAGAAGGCCACATTCAGGTGTTTTCAGCAATGCTGCTTTGTTTTCAGCCCAATCCATTCTCCTTTCAAGATCATTTGATTTTCCTGAGGCGTTCTCTGTCCCACAGTTTTGGGACGATGGCAGACATGACCAGGGGTGGGATTCAATTTTTTTAACAACCGGTTCTGTGGGTGTGGCTTAGATGGTAGGTGTGGCTTGGTGGTCATGTGACTTAGTGGACATGGCTTGGTGGTCATGCTATTGGCTGGGAGTGGCCAACTCAATATCACTCACATCGAGGTACTCATCTCCTCACCTGGCCTCTCATCTGTGGGAATGCTGCAACAGTCGTAAGTGTGAAAAATGGTCATAAGTCACTTTTTTCAGTGCCATTGTAACTTTGAATGGTCACTCCACACAAAGTACTAGCAAAGGAGAGGGGAAAAGACTCCAGAGAAGTTCCAGAGACAGGAAGTCTAGTCCTGCCAAGAATGTAATAAGAGTTAACAGAGAGGCAGCTTCTCTAAGCAACACCAGAACGTTTCCTTCCTGCCTTCCTTACAGGATTAGCCCAGTAATTTCTTTTAACTGGTTCTCCAAAGTTCTGGTTCTGCTTAGAATGTTAACAACCAGTTCTAGAGAATAGGTGCGAACGGGTAGAATCCCACTCCTGGAAATGACTCACAACTCTGGCTTTGTACTGCTCTACCTGATATGTGTTATGCCTTGGAGCCAGCTTTAAAATGGATCTTGGAAACTCACTTTGGAATCACATTTTATACTAAACCAAGGGTGTCAAACTCGAGGCTCACTGGCTGGATCAAACCCGTGGGGTGGTTAGATCTGGCCTGTGGGGCCACCCTGGAAACAGTGAAGGACTGGCCCGTGATTCCTCTGCCAACAAAACCAGAGCTTGAGGGGGCCATGCAGGCCTCTGTGCCCTGTTTTTAGCTGCAACTGTCTCCTGCAGCCTTCTGCCAGCTAAAACAGAGTATGGCTCCCCCAGGCTCCATTTTCATTGGCAGAGAGCTTCCGTAGGCCATCTCAGCCAAAACTGGAGCGCAGAAGGCTGCGCACGCCCCACCCAGGCTCCGTTTTTGCTGGCAGAGGCAAAACAAACTGAAAACAAAAGAAAAGGAGAAATGTTCCCCCTTTTGCATTTCAGCATGCAAGAAGGGACAGGAAAGGAGAAAGAGGAAAGACACAGAAAAAGAAGGAAAGAGGGAAAGGAAGAAGAAAGGAGAATGAAGAGGGGAGGAAAAAGAAGAAAAGGAAGGAAGGAGAGAAGGAGGGAGAGAGGGGGAGAGATTACAATAAAAGAGGGAGGGAGGTCTCAGGGAAGTCTTGCCTTAGCATTTGGCCACCACAGGTGCCCCCGACACAAGTGACATTAAGCTGGCCACACCCATGTCACATTTCCCCCCCTCCAAGGTCAAACACAACCCTGATGTGGCCCTCAATGAAATCGAGTTTGATGCCCCTGCACTAAACCATCGCCCCGCCCGCCATTTCTTTGGAGCTTAACGTGCTATACAGGAATCCAACCAGTGTGCTTTCAAAATTATTTATTTGTTTCACACTGTTGATCACTCCCCTCAGTCCTACTATAGAAGATTCCAGGAGCCTAACAACAAAAATGGAGCCAAAATAGAAATAACAGAAAAGTGGGGGGGAAAGGCAGAACACAACTACAGGATCTATGGTGATTTGGCACGATGTGTGAACTGAGCCTTTGCGGCTTATTCGAGAAGCCACGGGTTTCAAACCATAGGGTAGCCTTTTCTTAAGAGATTTGTGTCGCTGCCAATTTGATAATTTTGAGAGCTGGCTTTTTCAAATAAGCTTTAGTCCACTGTTTTTCAACAGCTGTGCATTTTAGGGAAAGCTTCTCAATTTGTCCTAAAGAAAATATCAAAAGCTAGTCTTTTGACAGAGCTGTCATACAGTCCACTCAATTCACACACACACACACACACACACACACACACACTTTTTGAGATCATTACTCTTTTTGCAAATTCTCTCTTTGTCCAACTGAATGTGAATCGAGAGGAAGAAACATATGAGAGGATTTCATTTGCTTTGGCTGGAGTAAGACTTAACAAGCCTGGTTCCCCCTTGGAGCTCTATTCGTTTAAAGAGATCAATCCTACAAAAAGATCTTTACACACAGAAAGAGAATTTACTCTGTTATTGAGCTGCAGATCCGCTCCTAAATCCTACACAGAGTGTAGAGCGATTCGTCTTCCAGGGAGCCTTCACGAACCTCTCTTTTCACTCCTGAATAACTTGATGACAGCTTTGCAATAGAGTCCTCAAGAAATAAGACAGCTTCCACTATTCATTTTATCTACATTAGGATTAATGGCTCCTTCATTACATCCCACACTGAACTTTATTTAAAGGGTTGCGAATAATGCTATGCATCATTTTAATTAATCTATTGTCTTCAAAGAACTGTGGTCTAAGAGTCGGGGGAGGGGGGAATGAAGATAATAGCCTTCCTGAAGGAGTTGCATGGACTTTGCATAATCCTTTCTTTTTATTCCGTATGTAAAGTTCTATATAACAGAATAATAGAGTTGGAAGGGACTTTGGAGGTGTTCTAGTCCAGCCCCCCCCTGCTCAAGCAGGAATTTCAGGCAAATGGTTGTCGAATCTCTTCTTAAAAACCTCCAGTGTTGAAGCTTCCACAACTTCTGGAGGCAAGTTGTTCCACTGATTCAGTGGTGTGTTTCAAATATTTTTACCACCAGCCGGGGCTTGGTGGGTACGCTTTGCATGCACCAAAGATGCACTTTGCGCAGGCGCAGAGGTGTTTTGACTCACCTCCTGCAATCCTGCACTCTCCCTGATGCTTCAGCAGCTGCCGCACAGCAATTTCTGTGCCAGCTGTGCTCCAAAAGCAGGACGTATGGGAGCCTGGGCGGACGGGCGAGCCAACACAGAGCGTCGGAGAGCACCGGTTTGGTCTCCGCTGCTCATCGGCGCTACCGGCTCGGTAGAACCAGTCTGAACCGGTAGAATACCACCACTGCACTGATTAGATGTTCTCACTGTCCAGAATTTTCTCCTTAGTTCTAGTTGTCTGTTCTTTCCTTGATTAGTTTCCATCAGTGGTGGGATTCAAAAAAATTTACTACCGGTTCTGTGGGCGTGGCTTTGTGAGTGTGGCAAGGGAAGAATACTGCAAAATCTCCATTCCCTCCCACTCCTGGGGGAAGGTTACCACCGGTTCTCCGAACTACTCAAAATTTCCACTACCGGTTCTCCAGAACTGGTCAGAACCGGCTGAATGCCACCTCTGGTTTCCATCCTTTGCTTCTTGTCCTGGCTTCAGGTGCTTTGGAGAAGGGGATGATTTCCTCTTCTTTGTGACAGCTCCTCAAATATTGGAAGATTGCTATCATGTCACCCCTGCTCCTCCTTTTCACTCGACTAGCCTTGCCCAAGGAGTGTCTTGCACAGATAGACTCCCCAAAATAATGTACCCCGGATTCTTTGTTAAAGAAGAGGTGTTTCAAGACATTGAAGGGGTTAATCATGCAAAAATAGTTTGTTAGGAGACATCAGTAGCCGATGTCAGCAATTCATTTGACTTTGATGAATCTCTTCCTTGCTTAACCCAGAAGAGATGCAGCTATTTCACCTTGACACAAACAGAAAGCAACATAAGAGAGCTTGCAGTTCAACTGTATACAAACTAAGAATAATTTCAACAGCTGACTCAGGCAGATACCACATCTTTTTTCTGACATGGAACCCATTTTTAGAAATGTTACAAAACAACAGGAGAACATCATCACATGACACGATTAAGCTCATGTTTCTCTTGCTGTAGAAAAGATCTGAAATTTTAACAGTGCGCTAATAATAATTTCTACATTTTTATTTTTCTCTCACAGAGGACTGTAGCCACAGGTGATGTGGGATTTGAAATTTTTTTTCAGGAAGGAAGGAAGGAAGGAAGGAAGGAAGGAAGGAAGGAAGGAAGGAAGGAAGGATGGATCATCTATGGTGGACATATGATAAAGAAAAAAAGAAAAAAGAAAAACAAAGAAAGTCTGATTGCCTTTTGAAAAAGCACCTTGTGAGTCTATTTAAATGGTTGCCTTAGTCAGAGCTGGATTCTGTCTAATTCACCCTGAGGCATCATACCCAAAGAAGTGTAAATACGGTAACAACAGAAGAATTCACATTTTGTCCTTGACTTGGGCCTTACACTTATACATTAGCTAATTTTCTATCAACTGCTGTAATGTTGTCTATTTACACTTCACACCCAGAGCCTAATACTTCAGGCCATTTTGCAGTATGCAGGTTTCTTTTTTTTAAAAAAAATTGCTTGAAGTCTCAATATTACCTAAACGTAAAAGTGCAATAATGCATAAAAATGGGTGAATGCTACCCAGAGAGCTTTTAGCTGTGAAAAGCACAAGGCAAAGCTCCATGCAAAGAATGAAATGATCTGTGGATCAGTGTCACACATCCACAAATGTACTTTTTAAACAGAAAATTTGCATTTGTTTTCATTGAAACTTTTACTTTGCATGCACATATGCACATATAAAATATGATTCATATTTTAATATAGAAAATTTTGAAAATGGAGATAAAGATAAAACCAGATTTATTCCTTTTGGATCTAATGGGAAAAAGACCTTGGGAAAAAATATGGAACTTTGTTATTATATATGTTGACAGCAGCAAGACTGTTGTATGCACAAAATGGAAGGACACTTCTATTCCTACCATGGAGGAATGGATGCAGAAGTTGATGGAATTGGCTGAAGTGGCAAAATTGACTATTTTGATTAAAGAAAAGAACATAATGTACTTTTGTCTCCACATGGAAACCACTTCTAAACTTCATGGGTGATGTGGAAAAGAATGAAACTCTGACTTTGAGTTTTACCGTTTAGATTGATAGATCTTTATAGAAATGGCTTGTTCATGTTATTATGAAAAGGCAAAAAGTTGTGATTTGATGTTTAATGCCTTATTTTGCTACAACAGTGAGAGTCAGAAATCAATGTTTCTTTTTCTTTCTTTCTTTTCTTATCCTTCCTCACTTCTCTTCCTCCTTTTCCTCCCTGCTGTTTTCCTATTCACTTTCATATTTTGTATCTTGTTTTATTTTATAACCCAATAAAAATGTTAAACTGGAAATAAGATACAGCTTTAGGTCCAATTGATATTGCAGTGCTTTTTAGTAATAGCCTTTTTAGTAATAGCTGTTTTTTTTTTAAAAAAACCTTTTTTTATAATTTAACTATGCCATTCCTTTCAAATAACTTTAACTTGTAGGTTATAGTTCATTTTTTACTTGTCTTTAGATTCACCCAGCAGCCATTGCTGGACTTTGATAGGGCTTTTAAGCAGAAGTGGCCCATTTAGGGGTTCAATACATATATGAACTATATGGTGGGGAAAATAAAATGTATATATCTTAAAAGTGGAAGGTTGATCTCCAATCAAGTAAAACTTGAAACCTCTCATTTCCAAATTAAAGATTCAATAAATCAAGATGTCGAAAAGACAAACCAAGAAATAACTAGGCTATTCTTTAAATAGGTGTCTATAGATGACAGGCGCAAAATTTGAAGCCATAGGTTTACATGTAACCTCTTCCAAGGCTTGAACCTGTCTCCAACAGTTTCCCAAAATGATTATCAAATTATAATTTTTAACATGATTGAAGCAATACTTTTGGTCAGGGGTGGGTTTACATGTAACCTCTTCCAAGGCTTGAACCTGTCTCCAACAGTTTCCCAAAATGATTATCAAATTATAATTTTTAACATGATTGAAGCAATACTTTTGGTCAGGGGTGGGGGCTTAAAGAATGTTAGCAACGGGTTCTCTTCCCAGTTGCTGGGTGGGTGTGGCCACACTGGGCGTGGCCTAGTTGGCCTCCTGCACCACGGCAGGAGAGACCTTTTTGCCTTCCCCGGGCTCCAGAGGCTTTGCTTGAGCCTCCGGGAGGGCAAAAATGGCCTCCCCAGGCTCTGGAGGCTCTCTGGAAGCCAGAAACGGGCCCATTTCCGGCCTTCTCAACTTCCGGGAGGCCTGTTTTTTACCCCCCCTGAGCCTCTGTGAACGTCCTGCGCTTACCTGCATCCAAAACAGGCCACGTGGGGACTCCTGGGAGGGGAGGGGTGGAGTGGGTGGGGCCAGCCAGGGGTGGGATTTGGGGGTTCTCTGAACTGCAGAGAAACTTAGCTAGGGGCTCTCCTGAACCCCTGTGAAGCCCCAACAGCCTATGCAATGCCAGCAGAAGAGAGTCATTGATATGAACTCTACAGTCAAATCTCCTTTTGATGACCCTGTAAGCCCATCTTCCTTTTGCTTTCCACTATAAAGGGAAATAGTTGCAATTTGGTTTACTTTTTTGGTATAAAAAAAAAACCCCTGGCCTGACCCTTTTTGGATGGCTATCCACATAAGGTGAAACCATAAACATCCACAGTAAAACAAAGAACGCCTGAGAGCCTGAGAATCTGCTATGAAAGGTCATACAAGTCGTACAGCAACCTCCTGGAATTGAGTACGTCCAGTTTAATGTCAAGAAGGTCGAAGGGTGATATGACAGCAGAGTTCCAGTATCTCAGGGGCTGCCCCAAAGAAGAGGGAGTCAAGCTACTCTCCAAAGCTCCAAGGCAGGACAAGAAGCAATGGGTGGAAAGTAATCAAGGAGAGAAGCAACCTAGAACTAAGGAGACATTTCCTGACAGTGAGAACAATTAACCAGCAGAAAGACTTGTCGCCAGAAGTTGTGGAAGCGCCAACACTGGAAGATTTTAAGAAGAGATTGGACAACCATTTATCCGAAGTGGTGTAGAGTTTCCTGTCTTAGATTAGAAGACCTCTAAGATCCCTTCCAACTCTGTTATTCTAATTCTAATCTAATTCTTGGATGAGAACTGAAACGTCATCAAGAAAAAACAAAGAAAGTCCAATTGCCTTTTGAAAAAGTCTATTTAAAATGGTTGCCTTAGTCAGAGCTGGATTCTGTCTAATTCACCCTGAGGCATCACACCCAAAGAAGTGTAAATACGGTAACAACAGAAGAATTCACATTTTGTCCTTGACTTGGGCCTTACACTTACACACTTGCTCATTTTCTATCAACTGCTGTAATGTTGTCTATTTACACTTCACACCCAGAGCCTAATACTTCAGGCCATTTTGCAGTATGCAGGTTTCTTTTTAAAAAAAACAAAATTGCTTGAAGTTGTCTCAGTATTTCCTAAACGTAGAAGTGCGATAATGCATAAAAACTGATGAATGCTACCCAGAGAGCTTTTAGCTATGAAAAGCACAAGGCAAAGCTCCATGCAAAGAACGTAATATAGATCAATGTCACACATCCGCAAATGTACTTTTTAAACAGAAAATTCGCATTTGTTTTCATCGAAACTTTTACTTCATATGCACATTTAATAGAAGCAATTTTCATGCTAATAAACTGCCCTCAATACAAATGGGCTCTATTCTAATTATCACTAATATTACCCTTTTTGGTACACAGGTTTACAAGAGAACTCTTCCAAACACACACTTCTGTTTTTGCATGCAACTTTAGAACTATGAATTTCGGTGCACAGACTGTGTTTCACAGCTCAAATGTTTCATATTTCAGATCAAAACATTTTGCGCTAAAGAAAATTGGGGTAAGGTTCTTTGTATCCTTAAAATTACACATTTATCAACTTTGTAAATGTGATAGTGGGTGGAGAGCTTATCAGTTTATCTCCAGGAAGAACATTTCTCTTAAATGCTAGACCAGACGCTGTATTATTTATTTTTGTATTTAGTGTACCCCCTAAAAAGAGGCATAAAAATTATACCTTGTGAACCTCGGAACTATTCTTTAAGGTAGAAAGAATGTGTTCAGATCCAGATGATCAAATTTTAGAATGTATTTATTCCCATCCTATTGTTCATTAAGCAAAATTATTCATGCTCCTTTCATTCAATATTCTGCTTTTTCTTATAATTTTATTGCTGCATTATATACCAGACTCTGGGCAGTCTGTCATTTCTTCGTATTTCATTGAAAAACTTCTCGTTCCACACATCGCAGCTGTAACTTTTCTGCAGTATAGTAATCTGATTCAGCAAATATTTCCAAAATATACCTACCATGTTGTTGTTTTTAACTTCCACCCTACTAAATAGATGCTAGACCAGAGTTAACCCAAATCGCAAACTGTTTATGTCTTGTTCATCTCTGTTGCTGTTAAAGATGTCCAAAAACAAATTCAGCTACAGCGTGCCCCACCCTGCCACCACCCAAATCTTCATTTCCTAACTAATCATTAAAATGACATCTTCTGGGATCACATCCTTGCATCTTATCTTACTGCATTTTTCATTCTTCTTACTCGAGTGTTTATTCTAAGCCTCGGTCCCATTCAAATGGAATTGCAGGTTTTAAACTAAGAAACGCTTTTACTTTCACACACGTGGGTGTGCAGATGTGCCCACATGTTTGTCCATAGCCAGAAACTTTGGCACCCACTATTGGCACCCATAATTATACAGTAGCATCAATCCTTAGAAGAAAGTGACAGGAGATATTACCAGTAGGTAAAGCAAACCGATTTCCCTAACAAGTACTGGAGACATCAAGAGGACGTAACTAAGCTCCAGCTAAGTGACAACTAATAGGCTTATCCATCAAGGGAAAGATAGGACGTTGAATCATAGAATGATAGGGTTGGAAGGTTACCTCAGAGGTCTTCTAGTCCAACCCTCTGCTCAAGACAGGTGACATACCAGTCGTTGTCCAGTCTATTTTGGAAAACGTCCTGGGATGAAGCACCCACAAGTCCAGGAGGCAAGCTATTCTACACATTAATTGTCCTCAACCACAGACGGAAAAGAAACCACTGTTTATTTTAGGTCTTTTTCCTTCTGCCCCACCCATGGATGGTGTCAACTAAAAAGATACTCCTTTGGTCTTTTTAGCTGCCAGAAAAAGGGAGTTGTTGGAGCCTTGACAGAAAACCTGGGATGGACAGAAGAGGATGAAGGCACTTTCCTTGAAAAGAAAGACACCTCTTGCATAATCCAAGAAGTTGGGTGGTTTTTATCCCCGGCTTCTTCAACCACCAAGCCACCTGCACCTACCTGGAACATGGGGGAACGTCTCTTGCGCCGTTGCAGCGTGCAGCCCAGGAGCTCTGCGAAAAACTTTGCCATATACAAAGAGGGCGTGAGGCTTCTTTTGCCTGGAGGTCGTCTCAGCCCTTAGATGATCGCTCGGGAGCTCAAAAGAGAGGAAGCTTCCTTGTGGCCATGGCATCCAAAACAGGGAGGCATCGTTTATCCAGGTTCTTTCCGCTCCAACATCGTGCCAGGAGGTAGGTGCCCAAGCAGCAAAGGAACCCCTCCCCGCTGGACCGTTGGGAAAACAACCTTAGCCACTCCTTTCTCTGTCTCTTCCCCCCCCCCCAGCCCCCCGCCCCCAAGATTAAAAACCCAAGCAGAAAGGAAAGGAATAAATCCACAGGGTCTGCCTTTCAGTTGCTGGCTTCCAAGCTTTCTTACCGAAATGTCAGGATTGCTACAGCGAAAGGGAGAGGGGTGTGCAAGGGGGGACCGAGAGGGACAATCGTTATGGCACTTGAGAGAAACATGGGGAGGAGGGGGAGGAGAAGCAAAAGGAGGAGGAGGAGGAGGAGGAGGAGGAAGGAAGAACAAAGAAGGAGGAGGGAAGAAGGAGGAGGGAAGGAGGAGGAGGAGGAGGAGAAGGAGAAGAAGAAGAAGAAGAAGAAGAAGAAGAAGAAGGAGGAGGAGGAGGAGGAGGAGGAGGAGGAGGAGGAGGAGGAGGAGGAGGGAATAGTTTCAGGTTAGAAGAAAAAGGCACACTGTGCAAACTCTCATCTTGCTGGGTAATTTTGCAGAGGTACCGCAAGGGGAAATCCAAGGAGTAGCAAATGCCTGCTTGCACCAAGAAGAAAAGTTACATGGGCAGCTGCATCGTGCCAGAACAACACCTACAGATTTCAATTTGGAGGTGCATCATGGCAAGGAGTGGCTGAACCCCTAGCAAGGGTGAAAGAAACACCTGATGCAGTTGATGTCAGGAATGGATCAGGACCAGGCAAGGGGTCCAAAAAGTTGACAACATAGTCGCAATCGTAGCCGTAATGTATATTGCGTGGGTCAGAAGGAGGGCTGAGAAAATATTTACAGATCCTTCACATTCTTGACATCAACTCCTATATAAGTTCCTCCCCTTGGGGTGGTGCTACAGGACACTGCAGGCCCAAACAACCAGGCACTGGGACATTTCTTTCCCCCTTGTGCCATCACTCTGCCGAACGCCTAATTCTCACAGTACTGCCCCAAGAATATTTACCCATCTAGCAAGGCTGTAGCATTATTATGATCCTTTCCATCTTCTTTATTTCCCCCTCTTATTGATATCATTATTATGATTGTTGTTACTCTGCTGCTTTGCATGTACGCGGAGTGTTTATGCACCGTAGACAAATTCCTTGTGTGACCAATCACATTTAGCCAATAAAGATTTCTGTTCTGTTCTGTTCTGTTCTGCTCTATTCTATTCTATTCTATTCTATTCTATTCTATTCTATTCTATTCTATTCTATTCTATTCTTTCTGTTCTATTCTTTCTTTTCCGTTTTGTTCTGTTCTGTTCTTTCTGTTCTGTTCTGTTCTGTTCTATTCTATTCTAGAACAAAAACTTGTGTCATCACAGCGTCATCACATGAAGTATCAAGACTTTTTTCCCCTTTGCTAAACTGGGCGGGGGCAGGGCTAGTATGTGGTGCATCCGGCCGGTAGGCCACGAGTTTGACACCCCTGTTCTAGAATATTAAAAATAACGGTATAGTGCTTGGAAATGCAGTATTGCAGGCTAACTCTTCCATTCCTATTCTATTCTATCCTAATATTCAAGAGCAATGCACAGTGGTTAGAATGCGGCATATTGCAGGTTAACTCTGCATTCCCACTGCCAGGAGTTCGAATCCCACCAGGCTCAAGGTTGACTCAGCCTTCCATCCTTCCAAGGTTGTTAAAATGAGGAGCCAGATTGTTGGGGGCAAGAGGCTGACTCTGTAATCCGCTTAGAGAGGGTTGTAAAGCAATGTGAAGTGATATATAAGTCTAAGCGCTATTTTTATTCTATTCTCATGAGATCAAAGCCTTGTCCCATTAGGGCACAGGTGGAAAAGGGGGCGGAGCTTCATTTGGATTCCTGTGGCTACCATCTTCACTTTAAAAAAAAAACCTTCCCAAGACACCTCTGCATATCCTTAAAGGTAGCAATTTGCTGCTTTATTTGGTTTTCTATTGTTTGCTGCCCAGTAGGTTATGGAAAGGACACCTGTGGGTTTTTTCCACCTTGTGTACAGAAATAACTACACTGCTGGTGCAACCTGACGATGGATGGTTATTAATTCTTTGTTTTCGTCTAGTTATTTCATTTATTTTTCACTTCTATTGTATCTAAAGGGCTCATTTTATTCCCCTTTAATAGCACCTGCAAGGAAGGTTGCATCAAGGCTGTCAAAACAGCAACTTAAATTTGAATACTCCAGACACTTAAGCACTAAATCGTAATGGCTCTCAGCAGGATGCCTACTCAGTATGTAGTAGAACTGAACTGATCTCTCCACATGCCATCCTCAGTGAAGCATGCAAACCAGCATCTGCATTTCCTGTGTCGGATGAGGAAAACATATCTTTCCCCTTCTATTCTGGCCACTTAAGAGCGTTTTCACAAACTTCATCACTATTTGATTTGGTGGCAGCAGTGCCTCAGATAGAAAATCCCTACAGAGAGTGGTGAGGACAGCGGAGAAGATCATAGGAAGCTCACTTCCTGGTATTCAGGAGGATAAGCGCTATGTGCTTAGAGTTCAAAGCATTGTTAGAGACCCCACACACCCACTTCATGGTCTATTTCTGTTTCTCCCCTCTGGGAGGAGGCTTCGAAGTATTTCTAGCAAGACAACCAGATGCTGTAACAGCTTTGTTCCCTGTGCCACCTGTCTGGTAAACACGTAAGAGTCATTTCTCTCGCCATATACATGTATACATCCGAACTAGACTGTGTTGTTTCTCCGTGTCATATAATACATATGGGTATATGCATAATTTTGTATTTATTTATTTTGTCATGCTCGTGTAGTGTATATTGGAGGTGGTAATCCTTTGAGAACTATATGCAACGAAATTTCATTTTCTTGATTGCAGCACAGCACCTAGGATCCACTTTGATATTGGCAGGATGGGGGGAATTTAACAACCGGTTTGCCCAGGGTGAGGTTGACCGTCGCAAGAGGCTCGTCCCACATGTGTGGTATAGCTGGAGGATGGGGATGGGCCACGTCTTCCGCAACAGCCAACCTGACCCTGGGCAAACTGGTTGTTAAAATTATTTGAGTCCCACCACTGGCCACCTCACTTGTTACACCAGAAGAGGCCTACTTCAGATCCCATCTGCCAGAGAATCCCTATCTTATATCTTATCCTATCCTATCTTATCTTATATCATATACTATCCTACACTATCTTATATCCTATCCTATCCTATCTTATACCTTATCCTATCCTATCTTATCTTATATCTAACCTACCCTACACTATCTTATATCCTATCCTATCTTAAATCTTATCTTATCCTACCCTAACTTATTTCTTATCTTATCCTATCCTATCCTATTCTAACTTATCTTATATTTTATCTTATCCTGTCTTATATCCTATCCTATCTTATCCCACCTTACCTTACCTTATCTTAACTAGCACTGATTAATACTTGTCCAGATTCTTGAAATAATAAATTATTCTGTGCTTTGAACTCAGCGAACGCTCCTGGTTATTTGTGCCTGACACAGAGAAACACCTGGCCAGACTTGAGAGAAATGACAATTCCCACAGCACCTACCACCCACAACCACTTTTGCCTAAAGGAGGGGGAAGAGTCTATCCTGCATAGAAACATGGTTTCTAGACAAATGAGTAGTAAATTTAAATCAGAGGACTTTACTTTGCTGGAGGAAGCCTTCTGCTCCAATACAAATATCTGTGAGGATAATAATATCCCCGAGCTCAGAAGCAATGTTCATTCTCTAATTTTCTCAAACATTCAGAAAGTTGATTTTGATGGTACTTTACAGCTTCAAAGCACTTTATGGGTACTAAGTAATTAAACCTCCCCCCACCCCTGCCGTCTTTGGAAAGTAGGGAACCTGTGTTGAAAGGAATAAGTTGAAGTGTTCTGACGCTTTGATAGCTTCTAAATTAACTACTCAGGGAAGAGTCCTGAAAACCTGAGCTGATGCTGCTAAAAATGACAGTGGATAATTCAGGGGACCAGGTTGCGGGGTGGAGGGGTGATGAGAGTGGAATCTGCAGAGATAAGTCTTACAATTCCTTGAGAAATTATAATATTCCTGAGACAAGCAAGGAATTTTGCCCAGATACTTTCCCATTCAAAAACCTTGACAGAAAGAAGGATGTCTTTTAAAAACGCAGGACAGATTTCACAGGAAGTCTCGAAAACAGATCGATTAGGATCCTGAAGACTTTATGGCTTGCTGGAGAACCGAAATTAATGAATGCTATGGTGAAGACTACTGATGTTCTGCAATATGATTTTATATACAGTACATATATACAGTACATATATAATAACCCTAATAAGGAAAACCCTAATCAAATGAATTGCTTTCCTTTGCAGTTGGAGCTGCTGGCAGATTTTAATTCCTTTTTTTAAAAAAGTTGATTAATTGCCCTCTCTTTGGGACATTAATCTGAATACATTTTTCTTATCCTCAAAACCTCGGCAAAGATCTTGAGATCCTTTCTCACAAACACAATCTACCCACACAATGTTGTAGTGATGAAACCATTTAAATGTTTCTTTTTTAAAATATGTTTTTATTGAGTTTCTAATTTTCAACATAAAGCATCATGTTTCAATAACATTCTTGACATCTATACAGGTTCTTATCATAAATATCTGAACACATTGTATTTATATTTATCTAATATTAATTAATAACTTTAACTATAAGCATTATTCCTATATTCTTACATAATTTACAAATTTACATTTTACATTCTTAAGGCACCATTTAAATATTTCTATCTAGCTTTTCCCAATGGAGTGTACCTCTAGTTATTGTTGCCCCAAATAATTAACAGAATAATAATATAATTATGATCCAATATCAAGTCCTAATCTATAAAGCCCCTAATCTCTGCATTAGGAAACAGTCTGAAAAAATGGATTCCATGCTGGGAGATGGGAATGAATTTGTGGAGTTTTACTTTTAGTTCTCAGTTAAACGTGTCCTGAATAAGCCTATTATATAATGGGACAGGATGTAGATAACATCTACATAGCACTCAGAGGAGACCATCAAAAAGCCCCAAAGGAAACAGAAAGGCCAAAACACTTCCTCACCAGCAATTAACATCCATAGAAGCAGAGATTAATACAAAAGATTAACACTAGAATAACAATCAAGTAAACAATACTCTCTCCACACACACACTCAAGGAACTCTCAATGCAGACAAACAAGCTAATAGTAAATTAGCAACCTAATCAAGAACCACAAAGATCACTTCCAACAATACTGCCAGGGCAGGGCACTAGTATATAAAAATAAGAGCAAACCCCACTCCCTTCTAGCACTGATGATGTAACCTAGTTGGGTAATGAAACGTCTGCAAGAAAAACAGCAAGCTCAGAGAGCATCAAGGACCCCCTTGTTTCAACCCTGAGCTACAAATCCTCTCTTCTATCAGTATCTATTACGTAAAGAAGAATCTGATGTAAAACAAAATGTGCCCTCATCAGAAAGGTGGGTTTAGCACCTAGGTAAGCCTCATTTGCTCTCTAAACCAGGAAGCCAGAGAGAAAGCGCCTCGGTAGTACAGTAGTTAGAAAGTAGTTTTGCAGGCTAACTCTGCCCACAGTCTGGAGTTTGATCCTGAGAGGTTGACTCAGCCTTCCATCCTTCCGAGGTTTGATAAAATGAAGAGCCAGATTGTTGGGGACAATCTGCTAACATTATAAACCTCCCAGAGAATGTTATTAAAACACTATGGAGTGGTATATAAGTCTAAGTGCTATTGCTATTGGTTTGAAGATATGAATTAGAAATGCTTTTAATCCATAAATCTTCTTTGTAGAATATTTGTATTAATTTTTCCCCCTTTGCTTCTTCTCATCAGAACAAAAAATATTGAGGCTGACCGTGAAATATGTATTTATTTTGTTAGGCTTTGGACTTCTGATTCCCCTCGCACATACATGCTAGTCGTTTCCGGTTCTAGGGGGCGGTGTTCATCTCCGCTTCAAAGCCGAAGAGCCAGCGCTGTCCAAAGACGTCTCCGTGGTCATGTGGCCAGCATGACTAAACGCTGAAGGCGCATGGAACGCTGTTACCTTCCCACCAAAGGGGGTCCCTATTTTTCTACTTGCATTTTTACATGCTTTCAAACTAGGTTGGCAGAAGCTGGGACAAGGAACGAGAGTTAACTCCATTATGCAGCACTAGGGATTCGAACCACCAACTGCCGACCTTTCTGATCAACAAGCTCAGCGTCTTGGCCACTGAGCCGCCGCGTCCCTCCGGATTCAAGAAGAGGACTCAAGTTCTCATCTCCCAGGGACTTCCTGTTTCTACTTCTATTGCTATTGCTATTGATTGAGCAAAGCAATGAAGAGTTATTTGAAGAGGGTGACTATCATATATATTTCCCAAATTTCTGGAAAAAAAAATCAAGGAAAAGTACTGAGGAGAAGAGACTCCACAACAAAGAGAAGGAGGAGGAGAAATTCTCATGTGAACCTCCAAGCCTAAGTTCTCTCCAACCAACCTGGCCTCACCCTCCAAAGAGGAACGAACCCTCTAGGGAATCTTCAGATGGGTAACGTATTTACTGAAGAGTTAGAAGTCATAGCAAAGAACTTGTAATACAAGAACCAGATAAATAAGATATTTTTCAGCAGTTGCGATCTGTCCAACATTAGCAGGGGGGCGATTAGTCATGAGCCTAGAACCTCTTGATGTGAGCCTTCAGGATAGTACAGGCAGTCCTCGACTTACGAGCACAATTGTCAGATACTTCTGTTGTTAAGCGAAACGTGTGTGTGTGTGTGTGTACACGCCACCCCAAAAGGCACCAGGTCCTATTTTCGGGGGATTTCATCCATTGACTAACCTCACTTGCACGCATCACTCCCGGCCTCCTTTTCGCTGTCAGAGGCCTTCAGGAACTTCTTCTTCTGTAGCTGGCAAGGCTTTTCTGAAGGCCTCTGCAGTCAATAACAGCTCCATAGGCCTTTAGGAAAGCCTTGTTGTCTGCAGAGAAGATGGGCCGGCAAGGCAGGTGTCGGAGTGTGCGAGGCCTGGCTACAACTGTCCAAAGGTAAGTAGTAGGGCAGCTCCATCCCCTCCATCCCCACCCTAGCTTAATTTTAACCCGTGTACTCTGGAGTGGGTGGGATCTTAATTAGGGCTTATTTGGGGGGTAGGGCTTATATTGGGTGCACATGTAAAAATCAAACTAGGACTTACTTTCGGGGTAGGTTGTATTTTCATGGAAACAGGGTAGTTTCCAAATTTGTCTTGGGCTTCTCCTGAATTTGAAGGAGAAGCAAAACCAGAGAAAATGACAGAAGATATCTGACTATATTCTGCTGGCCGACCTATGACCCTTTGCAAAGCAGGCGAGGAGATGAAGATTTTAGCAGTAAGCTCTCCATGCTAAGCATCTTAAATCATTCAGTCCCATACACCGTGCACAAGATGGAAGATTTACGAGCTATGAATAAAATATGTCTTCAGAGGTCCTCGGAGATCGATTTAAAAGAAGGATTTTTTTAAAAAAAACCCTTTTTGTGCAATGCTAGTTTTAAATGGAAATATAAATAAGAAATTTCCTATCACAGACATACAGCATGTAGTCCAATTAGAACTTGGTAACTGATCTCCCTAAAAACATATCACAAGATACCGAAACTGGATACCGAAACTCTTAACGTCCTTCCTGCCTTCGAGAGATGAAATTTAAATGCTAGGAGTCATTAAAAGGGATACTTTGCTGGCAGATAGTTTAGACAGCTTGCTACATTAAGTACTAATTGAAGATAGTTAGACCTAATTTCCACTTTCTCCACTGCACCCAGAAGGAGCCTTGCAATTTCGCTTTTCCTTTGATATTGAATGGGCTTTAGCTTTTGAAATCTTCTGCCGTCTGAAATTGAAACAATTCAGATAACAGCTTATTTCGCATTCCTGATTCTTTTTTCTTTTTTGCATTTGTTTCTTCCTCTTTCTCTCTCAAAAGCCAAAATGCAGAGGTCTTTCTCAGGAAAAGAAAACAAGGTTTGCTACTCACCTGCCAATTGTGGTTAATCCATTTTATTCTTAATCATTCAAGTTTTGCTTAAACATGAAATGAAGGGAAAGAAAAAGAAAGGAGAATGAGATGAAAGCTATCTGAAAAACTGCTTCACCCCAATGAGATCAGAATAACAGAATTGGAAGGGACCTTGGAGGTCTTCTAGTCCAACCCCCTGCTCAGGCAGGAAACCTTATACTATTTCAGACAAATGGTTGTGCAAGCTCTTCTTAAAAACTTCCAGTGTTGGAGCATTTTCAACTTCTGGAGGCAAGTTGTTCCACTGGTTAATTGTTCTCACTGTCAGGAAATTTCTTCTTCTTAGTTCTAGGTTCTCTCCTTGCTTAGTTTCTACCCACTGCTTCTTGTCCTCCCTTCAGGTACTTTGAAAAATAGCTTTGGGGCAACCCCTGAGATATTGGAACACTGCTATGATGTCACCCTTGGTGCCTCTTTTCATTAAATTAGATATACCCAATTCCAACAACCGTTCTTTATATGTTTTAGTCTCCAGTCCCCTAATCCTCTTGGTTGCTCTTCTCTGCACTCTTGCTAGAGTCTCAACCTCTTTTTTACATCATGGCGACCAAAGCTGGATGGAGTGTTCCAATGGTGGCCTTACCAAGGCAGTGATAAAGTGGTACTAACAGCTCATGTGATCTTGAGTCTATCAGCCCACCTCGTCTGTGCCAGCAGAAGAAGGTATACTGAATTCCCATCAGACATGGAATTTCAGCTGGTGGGGTTCAGGAAAAGAGTCTTTTCTGTTATGGTGCCTGCCCAGAGGTGGTATTCAGCCAGTCCTGACCAGTTCTGGAGAACCGGTAGCGGAAATTTTGAGTAGTTCAGAGAACCGGCAAATCCCACATCCGACTGGCCCCACCTCCATCTATTCTCTGCCTCCTGAGTCCCCGCTGATTGGCTGGGTCTTTTTTGGTTTCCCTGCATAGGAGAACGGAGCTGGGAAGTAGGTTAGTGGGGTGGGGAGGGAAGGGGGATTTTGCAGTATCCTTCCTCTGCCATGCCCACCAAGCCACACCACACCCACAGAACCGGTAGTAAAAAAAATTGAATCCTACCACTGCTCCTGCCCCTTGGAACATGGTACCCCCAACCCAGGTGAGATCTACACCCATATGATGATGAGATTGCAATAGGCCTGCCAGCCTTTCTCTCCTCCCCACCCCCAAGACAATCTCAGCCATCATACCATCATCCTGCACAAGGCTTAGAGTAAATTATAAGGGCCAGTCATCAGCTAATACGTAAAACCAACAAGAGGTTGTTACTGAACAAGCTGCAAGAGGACAGTGGCTTGTTTGCTTATGTTTTAATTCCTTTCTGAATTGGATCAAACGGGGAATTAATCTCAGCATCGGGGAGCCTTAAGCATGCTGGTGTGGAAAGTATTGGCAAGGAAAATTCCTGAAAGCCACAAAGACACAATGGGGAGAGGATTTCCAATCAGTGGCAGGATCATTTAATTAGGATAAAACTAGCTTAGCTCATGCCAAAAGTACCGTGTATTCATTTTGGTCTGTCAATGCAGGAGTATCAATGGCAAACATGGAAGGTGGGGGGAGAAGGAGAAGAAAGAAAGAAAGGAAGGAAGGAAGGAAGGAAGGAAGGAAGGAAGGAAGGAAGGAAGGAAGGAAGGAAGGAAGAGGAGGAGGAGGAGGAGGAGGAGGAGGAGGAGGAGGAGGAGGAGGAGGAGGAG
This sequence comes from Pseudonaja textilis, assembly GCF_049901715.1. NCBI lineage: Eukaryota > Metazoa > Chordata > Lepidosauria > Squamata > Elapidae > Pseudonaja > Pseudonaja textilis. The sequence goes on from NC_141995.1 coordinate 10,624,582, forward strand.
GAGGAGGAGGAAAGAAGAAGAAGAAGAAATTTTGGAATATGTTTGACATTGAAATAAGTGAACTGTATTCATTCTTTAAAAAGCCTAAGAAATACATTTCCGTAACCAGGATTATGGTTGGCTTTCTAATATTGTTTCCATCATTTTTGCTGAACAGTGTTAAATTGCTTTAAATTCTTTTAGCAGTCTTCAAATGCTTGAATTGTTTCTTATGAAGCACCGAGAGAGACAAGGAAGGGGGAAAAAAGAGCCAGGTCAGAAACAGGAGATGAACTAGAGATATATAAAGTTAAGGATGATATGAAAAATATGGCTAGAAGGCAATTTTTCTCCCTCTCTTACAATGTTATATAAATTGAGGTTATAAATGTGGAGAGAAATGGGGAGGGCATTAAAACATACTTCTTCTACATCAAAGGATGTCTGTAGGGAAGATGACTAGGAAAGTTCACTGGACATAAAGCATGGGTAGAAATAATGAATACACATTGCATTGTTGAGATTTCACTTAAATATAAGGAACAATGTCCTCACCAGTGTCTCTTACTCTTAGCCACTTTAAGACGTGTAGACTTCAATTCCCAGAATTCCCAACCAGCAATCAATAGTAAACACAACAGCACAACACACAGCTTTATCACTAACATTTGCTAAGGCTGATATATAAGTTATTCTCTTCCGTATCCCCCAAAAATGACCAACCCCAAAACCATGGCATCTGTTGTGACTTCATTAAAAAGAGCAGGTTTTGAAATGTATATCTTAAGGAACACCAAATGCTCAAAGAGTTATTGTTTTTGCAATTGTTTTTCCAGGCTCATAATTTATTATGCAGAGCAGCAGATGAAATTAAACCTCAGAATTAAAGCAGTCCTAACCTTATTTTTTTTTTCATCTGTTTATAATCCCATCTCAGTCTGGATGGATAGATAGAGATGGGTGGGTGGATGGATAGATAGATAGATAGATAGATAGATAGATAGATAGATAGATAGATAGATAGATAGATAGATAGATATAGATGGATGGATATAGATAAATGGACGGAGAGAGAGAGAGAGAGAGAGAGAGAGAGATGGATAGATAGATAGATAGATAGATAGATAGATAGATAGATAGATAGATATAGATGGATGGATAGATAGATAGATATAGATGGATGGATAGATAGATTGATAGATTGATAGATGATGATTGATGATTGATGATTGATGATAGATAGATAAATGGATGGAGAGAGAGAGAGAGAGAGATGGAAAGATAGATAGATAGATAGATAGATAGATAGATAGATAGATAGATAGATAGATATAGATGGATGGATAGATAGATTGATAGATTGATAGATGATGATTGATGATTGATGATTGATGATAGATAGATCTATCAACATTTCATTTAGTGACCATTCAAAGTTACAATGGCACTGAAGAAAATGGCATATGACTGTTTTCCACAGTTATGATGATTGCAGCATCCCCATGGTCATGTGACCAAAATTCAGGTGCTTGGCAACTAACTCATTTTTATGGTAATTGCAGCGCCCCTGGGGCCACGTGATCCTCTTTGGGGAACTTCTAACAAGCAACGTCAACAGGAAAGCCAGATTCCTTGGACAACCGTGTTACTAACTTAACAACTGCAGTGATTCACTGAACAACTGTGGCAAGAAAGGTCATAAAATGGGGCAAAACTCACGACTCACTTTTGTCTCGCTTAGTAACAAAATGTTGGGTTCAATTATGGTCATAAGTTGAGGACTGTAATAACAGAATTTTGAAAGCTCGACAGAGCAAAGGCCTAGAGATTAAAATATAGGAAGAACAGTTGGAGGATTTGGGTTTGGCTAGTCTAGAGAAAAGAAAGACCGGGGAAGGACCTAAATGCAGTCTTCCAATATTTGAGAGGCTCCCACAAAGAGGAGGGTCTCAATTTATTTTTCAAAGCACCGGAAGGCAGGACAAGAAACCATAGATGGAAACTAATCAAGGAGAGAAGCAACCTGGAATTGGGGAGAAACTTCCTAAGAGTGAGAACAATTAATCAGTGGAACAGCTTTGCCTTCGGAAGTTGTGGGTGCTTCATCGCTGGTGGGTTTTTAAAAAAGACTGGAAATCACTTGTCTGAAATGGTATAGGATACAGAGAAGAGCAACCAGGATGATTAGAGGACTGGAGACTAAAACATATGAAGAACGGTTACAGGAACTGGGCCTGGCTAGTCTAGTGAAGAGAAGGACCAGGGGAGACATGATAGCAGTCTTCCAATATCTGAGGGGCTGCCACAGGGAGGAAGGGGGGTCAAGCTATTCTCCAAGGGACCCAAAAGCCAGACAAGGAACAATGGATGGAAAGTGAACAAGGAGAGATTCAACCTGGAAATAAGGAGAAACTTTCTGACAGGGAGAACAATAAACCCATGGAATAGAAGTTGCCCTCGGAAGTTGTGGGAGCAACATCACTTGAGACTTTCAAGAAGAGATTGGACTGCCATTTGTCAGAAATGGTACAGGGTCTCCTGCTTGGGTGGGTGGGGTGGACTAGATGATCTCCAAGCTCGCTTCCAACTCTATTCGGATTCGGATTCTCTTATACTAAAGAGAGCTGAGGCAGGGCAAACTTGAATTTTTCCCTAGCCCTTCCTGTTTATCCAGGCTAAGCTGGTGTTTACATAATGGTGGTTGAACTCCTTCTTTCAAAGCCTTCTCCGTGCCCCTTAAACTGAACACTGGCTGACATTTCTCTGTGCTCGGCTATCGACCAGGAAGAGCAAACTGCAAGATCCTTGCAAATGTATAAACATTAAGTTTCCGCAAAGCTGAACATTTATGTGAATCGCCCCTTGAAGCTGTTTTACAAAGCGGTGACCCACTTCTCCATTTTCAAAAAGTGAAATGAAGGCAGAGTGTGTATTTATTTTTGGCTCCCGGGCTCTAGTTCCAATATTTTGAAGATGTTTCTATGCAGGTTTTCTCTGACTCTTACAGTCAGCTACTGGAAACACCAAAATCCCAGAGAGATAGGAAATGCTTCCGTAAGTTAAATCGTGTTACCCCTGGATTTTAGCAAACTTGTCTCTGTGCCAGAAAGCATGTTATTCACGTGAATTTTAATTTCCGTGCACTATCTAATATTTTAGATCAAGGATCTCCAAACTTGGCAAGTTTAAGACTTGTGGACTTCAACTCCCAGAATTCCTGAGCTAACATGGCTGGAGGAAGAATTCTGGGAGTTGAAGTCCCCAAGTCTTAAAGCTGTCAAGTTTGAAGACCCCTGTTTTAGATAATTATTCATTAGAAATACAGTCCATCTTTCATCCAGAAAGCCATGTCAGTTTTTTCAGTGCCTTTATAACTTCAAACAGTCGGAGTGGTGCAGTGGCCTAGAAGTGGAGCTCTCATCTCACAGGAGGCTGTGAGTTTGATCCTAGGTATCTGCAGATATTTCTCTCTCTGGGCACAGTGAATAAATATCAGCTGTGAACTCTGCATTTGTTATGTCCTGAGGACTCTAGGAGTTCTCACTCAGGTCCACTCACTTTGTGTGGGCGTTATTCCCCCTTTCCTCATTGGTTGGTTCTCTCCAGCAGCCAGCTATAAAAGCAGGCTGCGGGGTCCAACCAGTTGCTGATTGCTGCGAGCCAGTTCCAGGCGTGGCAAGCACGGTCAGCCCTTTATTGTTATAATAAAGTATTGTTGCACTCATGCTCTGGTTCAGCCTCTCATTGCTCAAACGTAACACTGGCGACGAGGATGGGATGGCTACCAGAAGCACCATGCAACCGCTGAGTCACTAACCACCGATCCGCAGCCCAGAGAGAGCGATCGGCCGGCGATAAGAGAAACGCTGATCCGCAGCCAGAGAGAGCGGTCAGCCAACAAAACGAGCAAACAAAAAGAGCAAACGCTGATCTGCCGACAGAGAAAGCGGTCAGGTTCGAAAGTTAGAAGCGTCTGTAGCCACTTGTTAGCCCAGCTACAGGGAAAGTGAAGCGCTGCGAGCCGCAGCCGCTCAGTATTAGGCGCGAAATTCAAACGGGTGTCATTTGAATTTCAAACCAAAGAGAGACACAGCACAGCGCTGTAGTAGTCACTAACGCCCACACTGGCGCGAATCTAGACACCTCCAACGGCTAACAGCCAACGTGGTTAACCCAGAGAGAGAAAGAGAGGATAGCAAAAAAACCTCTCCAGAGCTGATATCACTTGCAACCCACGAGCACTAAAACCTTGCCCGTTGTCCCAGAGAGATTTTTCCACAGGTAGCCCAGCCGGTTCCAGCACCATGAGTTCCAACCCAGTATTCCCGGTGTTCAAACCAGATGAAGAGAAGTGGGAATCGTATAAGAACCGCTTCAATCATTACATCGATGCGGTCGGCCTGGCGGATGCGGGAGAGCATCGGAAAAAATCCTATTTCCTAATCTACTGCGGAGCCACCATTTACGATACTGCCGCAGCGCTCGTAGCTCCAAGAGAGTTGAAAAACGTTCCGTGGTCCGAGTTGCTTGAGATCCTCACTAACCACTACGCTCCCAGGCCCTCACAGATCGCCAGGAGGTTCACTTTCCGTATGAGGAAGCAATCGAGTAAGGAGACCATCAATCAATATATGGCCACCCTCAGAACAGCAGCACTGCACTGCGGGTTTGGAACCTACCTGGAGGACATGCTCCTCGATCAATTAGTCTGTGGGGTCAAGGACCTCAACCTACAGAGGCGCCTTCTAGCAAAAAAGACCTCAACCTCGCACAAGCGGTCGAGGAGGCCCTGGCAGCCGAGCTGGCAATGAACTCAGCCACCGAAATACAGGGCCCAAGTGCCAAGCTGGCATCGCTCCCAGTCCACTCCGAGGAGGTGGTAGCAGAGGAAACCCTCAACGATGAAAACAGACGTCCACCGCCTCGCCAACGACAGACGGCCACAGGTAGGGGCCAAACAAGAAAACACCGGTCCACCCAAGCACATCACCCTGTGCCTAGCCTGTGGGGATCGCATCAAAGGGCCACCTGCAAGTTTAAAGGAGCCACCTGCAACAACTGCCATAAAAGGGGGCACATCGCGAGAGTCTGCCAAGCCCCCAAAGCGCAGCACATAGACTCCCTCCCTCGCACTCGGGACCACAGAGGCAAGTATTAAACTGTCGCACGCACCGCCTTGCCAAGCGTGCTTGCCACACTGTTAGTAAAATTTCTCTCTCCGTTTCCCTAGAAGGTAAACCGTGCCACATGGAGGTTGACACAGGGTCAGCGCTCTCAATAATTTTGTGGAACACCCTCAAGAGACTCCACCCCCAGCCTATCTACTACCCGGCTTCAAAGATGCCAGTTCGGCCTGAAGGACTACCAGGGAAGACCATTCCTGTGATCGGCAGAGGCAAGTTCTTTGTCAGTTTTAGAACTTTTAAAGGTCACCTACCTCTAGTGGTAGTTAACGGCAATCTACCCACCTTATTGGGGCTCGATTGGTTTCCCCACCTCGGCCTAGGGCTAACAGGAGTCCATGCTGTCTCAACCTTAGACACTGACTCCTTATTCGCTGATTACGCAGATGTGTTCAGCGAGGAGCTGGGGTGTTATAATGGAACCCCATCTCATTCGCAGTTGACCCCCAGGCAGTCCCAATCAGACTAAAACCACGTAGAGTCCCATTCGCTATTTGGCCAAAACTAGACGCTGAATTGGATAAACTATTAAAACAAGGGGTCATTGAGCCAACAGATTTCGCCAAGTGGGAGACGCCCATTGTCACACCCCTCAAAAAAGATGGTAGCCTGAGAATTTGCTCGGACTACAAGACAACAATCAATAAATATTTACAAGTTAGCGCTTACCCTGTGCCCGTCATTCAGCACTTATTACACACATTCGAGCCGGGCAGTATTTTTGCTAAATTGGACATGTCTCAAGCATATCAGCAGTTCCCTGTTGATAACCAAACAGCGGAACTCCAGACCATCGTCACTCACAGGGGTGCCTTCCGATGCAAGCGTCTCCAATTTGGCGTAAGTGTTGCTCCAGGTATTTTTCAATCCCTCATGGAGCGGATTTTACAGGGCCTCCCTGGTGTAGTACCCTACTTGACGACATCTTGGTCTCGCCAGGGACAGACCCCAACTCTTCCAGAGAGTGCACGAGCAGTGTTAGAGAGGTTCAGACAGCATGGCCTCAAGTTAAAAAAAAGAAAATGCGCCATTGCCACTAGACAGGTGGACTTTCTGGGTTATAAAATTGGCGCCTCTGGCATTCACCCCCTGGAGTCCAAGGTTAGGGCAATCCACGAGGCTCCCACTCCAACCTCCAAAACGGAGCTACAAGCTTTCTTGGGGCTGCTGAACTTTTACGCATCCTTCTTGCCCCATAAAGCCTCAGTAGCCGAACCCTACACAGATTACTGGACAAAAAGTCGCCTTGGCACTGGGGGCACAAAGAAGACCAGGCGTTTAACGCCGTCAAATCACTACTCACGTCCAGAGGCGGTGCTTATCCAATTCGACCCTAACCTTCCTTTAGTACTGGCAGCAGACGCATCCCCTTTTGGAATTGGGGCGGTCCTTAGTCACAGACTTCCCAATGGCGCGAGGCCCCATCGCCTTTTTCTCAAGGACGCTCTCGGCCACGGAGCGCAATTACAGCCAGATCGACAAGGAAGCCCTAGCAGCTGTTGCGGCCGTGAAAAAGTTTCACAAATTCCTTTTTGGCCATTTTTTCGAACTGGTTACGGACCATAAGCCCCTCCTGGGCCTACTGGCCGGGGACAAACAGACCCTCAGGTCCTTTCCCCTAGGATGACAAGGTGGACACTCTTCCTAGCGGCCTACTCCTACAAACTTATTCACCGCCGGGCAAAACACTGTCCCACGCCGACGCTCTCAGTCGCTGCCCCTTACCCGCTCCGGCTGAAGACCCCGCTCCTGTCAACGCCATTTTCGAGATCACCCAGTTGGACCTGCCCATCACCGCCCTTGACATCGCTGCTAAAACCAAGGCAGACCAAACGCTCGCCCAGGTGCTCGACTGGGTGAGGAGGGGGTGGCCGGGTGGCAACGTTGAAAACAAATTCACACCCTTTAAGACTCGCATGCAGGAGCTGTCCAGTTTGCAGGGTTGTCTACTATGGGGCACTCGAGTGGTCATTCCGACCTCGCCATGCGTGCCCGAGTCCTGGAGGCATTGCACGCAGGGACACCCTGGCATCGTGAGAATGAAGGCATTAGCACGCAGCTACGTGTGGTGGCCGGGTCTAGACGAGGACATCGTCAATTGGGTAAGTTCCTGCAACATCTGTCAGGAATCCCGTCCTGCTCCCCCATTGCCACCCCTACCAGATGGGAGAGCGCCAGCGCCCTTGGTCTAGAATCCATATCGATCTGGCCGCCCCTTGCATGGGAAGATGTTCCTAGTGGTCGTGGACGCCTATTCTAAATGGATTGACGTAGCACAGCTATCCACGACCACCACACTAGCAATCACCAACGTGTTAACGCGCCTGTTCGTAACGCACGGACTACCCGACTCCATTGTCTCCGATAATGGCCCACAGTTCGCATCAATAGAGTTCAGCCGTTTGCTGCCAACCTGGGCATCCGCCATTTTCACAGCCCCATTTCACCCTGCCAGTAATGGGTTGGCTGAAAGAGCCGCCAGGACCACTAAAAAGCCCTCGCCAGGTTCAGCAGGGATGACTGGCACCACAAACTCTCGCGGTTCCTGATGAGCCAGCACTCAACCCCTGTTCAGTCACCAATAAGTCCCCAGCGGAGCTCCTGATGGGCCGGCGCCTGAGGACTGTGGCTGGACAGACTTCACCACAATACTGCCCTGACTCTCCCCTCGCTTCCACTTCGGGGGTTAGACATTTATGTTGCAGGAGCCAGTATTCGCGAGGAATTTCGCTGGGGACCCACTATGGATTCCAGGCGAGGTCATCGCCATCACCGGGCCGAGATCGTATAGGGTCAGGCTGGAGGATGGTCGCGCCTGGAGGAGGCACATAGACCAACTGCGGAGACGCCTCAGCACCCTTGCCAGCAGGAATCCAGAGTCACCAGACGGCGAGAACCGCCTCATCCGCTCTCAGCCACATCGTACTCCAAACGACCAGTTCGCACCTACAGTCGTTCCGGTCAGCCCGAACTGGACAACAGCGCCCAGAGGGTTGACCAGCCCGATCCAGTCCACGGGAGCTCGACCCCAGTAACCTGCCCTGCGAGTTCCGGGATGCCCGAACCGGAGAGCGCGTTGGCTACACCCTGCCGGCTCAACCCTCACAGACCCTCGGGACAAACAGACTGATCAGGTCCTTTCCCTAGGATGACAAGGTGGACACTCTTCCCAGCGGCCTACTCCTACAAACTTATTCACCGCCGCTCGGCAAACACTGTCCCACGCCGACGCTCTCAGTCGCTGCCCTACCCGCTCCGGCTGAAGACCCCGCTCCTGTCAACGCCATTTTCGAGATCACCCAGTTGGACCTGCCCATCACCGCCCTTGACATCGCTGCTAAAACCAAGGCAGACTCAAACGCCGCCCAGGTGCTCGACTGGGTGAGGAGGGGTGGCCGGGTGGCAACGTTGAAAACAAATTCACACCCTTTAAGACTCTACATGCAGGAGCTGTCCAGTTTGCAGGGTTGTCTACTATGGGGCACCTCGAGTGGTCATTCCGACCTCGCTGCGTGCACCCAGTCCTGGAGGCATTGCACGAGGGACACCCCTGGCATCGTGAGAATGAAGGCATTAGCACGCAGCTACGTGTGGTGGCCGGGTCTCAGACGAGGACATCGTCAATTGGGTAAGTTCCTGCAACATCTGTCAGGAATCCCGTCCTGCTCCCCCCATTGCCACCCCTACCAGATGGGAGCGCCAGCGCCCTTGGTCTAGAATCCATATCGATCTGGCCGCCCTTGCATGGGAAGATGTTCCTAGTGGTCGTGGGACGCCATTCTAAATGGATTGACGTAGCACAGCTATCCACGACCACCACACTAGCAATCACCAACGTGTTAACGCGCCTGTTCGTAACGCACGGACTACCCGACTCCATTGTCTCCGATAATGGCCCACAGTTCGCATCAATAGAGTTCAGCCGTTTCGCTGCCAACCTGGGCATCCGCCACATTTTCACAGCCCCATTTCACCCTGCCAGTAATGGGTTGGCTGAAAGAGCCGTCAGGACCACTAAAAAAGCCCTCGCCAGGTTCAGCAGGGATGACTGGCACCACAAACTCTCGCGGTTCCTGATGAGCCAGCACTCAACCCCCTGTTCAGTCACCAATAAGTCCCCAGCGGAGCTCCTGATGGGCCGGCGCCTGAGGACTGTATTGGACAGACTTCACCCACAATACTGCCCTGACTCTCCCCTCGCTTCCACTTCGGGGGTTAGACATTTTATGTTACAGGAGCCAGTATTCGCGAGGAATTTCGCTGGGGACCCACTATGGATTCCAGGCGAGGTCATCGCCATCACCGGGCCGAGATCAGATAGGGTCAGGCTGGAGGATGGTCGCGCCTGGAGGAGGCACATAGACCAACTGCGGAGACGCCTCAGCACCCTTGCCAGCAGGAATCCAGAGTCACCAGACGAAGGAGAACCGCCTCATCCGCCTCTCAGCCACATCGTACCCAACGACCAGTTCGCACCTACAGTCGTTCGGTCAGCCCGAACTCGGACAACAGCGCCCAGAGGGTTGACCAGCCCGATCCAGTCCACGGGAGCTCGACCCCAGTAACCAACCCTGCGAGTTCCGGGGATGCCCGAACCGGAGAGCGCGTTGGCGACACCCTGCCGGCTCAACCCTCACAGACTGATTCCGAACGGACAGACAATGTTCCCGAGCTGCGCCTGCCCGGGCGCCAACACAAACCCCTGTCTACCTCAAGGACTATGCATGTTCGCATCTGGGGGAAGGGGTGTTATGTCCTGAGGACTCTAGGAGTTCTCACTCAGGTCCACTCACTTTGTGTGGGCGTTATTCCCCCTTTCCTCATTGGTTGGTTCTCTCCAGCAGCCAGCTATAAAAGCAGGCTGCGGGGTCCAACCAGTTGCTGATTGCTGCGAGCCAGTTCCAGGCGTGGCAAGCACGGTCAGCCCTTTATTGTTATAATAAAGTATTGTTGCACTCATGCTCTGGTTCAGCCTCTCATTGCTCAAACATAACAGCATTGGTGACAGGAAGGGCATCCGGATAGTAAATACTCAACTCCATTCAGTTGCCCAGACTCCACCCTGCAAGGGATTATGGGGTCATTAGATGAAGATGATGATGATTGTAACTTCAAACAGTCATAAAATGAATGGTTGTAAAGTTGAGGGCTACCTATCTACCTTGTGGTAAGTCCTCGACTTACAACTGGTTGTTCTTGTGGTTAGCCGGTGCGGAGGGCTGAGGAAATCAAGGACTCAGATGAGGGGCAGGACCATTAGGGAGTGGACTGCTGCCTTCAGAGATTGTGGGGGCTGGCAGCAGTGATGAGGAGTTTCCTGAGGAGCCTGTACTAAGTGCACGTGTGCACAGGATTGCTCAGAGGAAAGAGCAGTTGCAACAGCACGGGTGACTCAGGAGTAAGGCTACAAGGTAATGGCCCCTCCTTCAAGACAATAAAAGGCAGCTGTGAAACTATCCTTCTTTGCAGAAGGCAAAGACATTTTGAAACTCAGCCTCATGGACATTACAGTTGGTATTTGAAGACTCTTGTATTGTAAACTATTTCTTATCTGTTGTTTTTTGGCAGCCTTGCAAAAACTTGACAAGGCTCTTTCTTGTCGGAGCTAATTAGTTGGAAGCAGCCTTCTATCTGTGAAGAAACAGGATTCATAGATGAAACATTAAAAGGTTGTGCTGCTGCCTTTGTCTTGTGTTTACTCTCTTGGAACCAGGTTTGGGTCAGAACAGTTGTTTAGTAAATGTTCTTGTGCACTACCTCATTTTAGACCTGATTTTCAAATCCCAGGAAATGTTATAACTATTTCTGGGCATTATAAGTTAAAAGTATTTCAGATGGATTGAGCCAAAAGAAGGAACAATGGATGTGATTAGGGATTGGAAATTGAACTCTGCAGTGTGAAAGTGAGAAAAAGAGATACGTTCTGCTTCTGAAAGAATAAACGAAGATATCGTGTAAATGCCTTCAATATTGCACAGTGTTTTCTGCACAATGCCCAGTTAAATCAAACAGAAATTCACACGGGGTTAAAAGTCTGTAGAGATTCTCAGTCCTCCAGGTCATGGTTGTCCCAAAGATGCTTTTTCAGGAGGCAACTGGACTTTCTGTTGTTTTTTTTCCTTTTGAAGACATTTCACTTCTCATCCAAGGAGTTTCTTCAGCTCTGACTGGACAATGGGGAATGGAAGGATTTATTTTTCTTCAGCTGGTCATTTGCATCCTTTTAGGGAGTCGTTGAGGCCACTTGGAGGTTTATCTGTGTCCTCAGGGTCACCTGAGTAGTGCAAATGGTTCCTGTAGCCTGCAATTTTTCCTTTGGAAATCTCTTCTTACTCCCACACCATCCGAAGGGTATTCATCACAAATTGTATAGCTAAAAATCTGTAGAGATTCTCAGTCCTCCAGGTCATGGTTGTTCCAAAAGTGTTTTATTTTCCCCCAGGAGGCAACTGGGCTTTCTTGTTTTTTCTTTGCCTCCAGAAAAAGCACCTTTGGGTCTCAATGGGGTTATTTTATTTTATCTTATCTTATCCCTCCTTTATTATTTTTATTTATTTTTATCGCACGTTTATTATTTTTACAAATAACTCAAGGTGCGAACATACTCTACACACCTTCCTCTTCCTGTTTTTTTTTTTAATCTTATCTTATCCCTCCTTTATTATTTTTATTTATTTTTAGCGCACGTTTATTATTTTTACAAATAGCTCAAGGTGCGAACATATTCTACACACCTTCCTCCTCCTATTTTCCCCACAACAACAACCTCACCTGTGAGATGAGCTGGGTTGAGAGAGACTGACTGGCCCAAAGTCACCCAGCTGGCTTTCATGCCTAAAGTGGGACTAGGACTCTCAGGCTGCTGGTTTCTAGCCTGGTACCTTTTATATTTTGAGTTTCTTGCTCACATTTTCTCTTTCTTTTTAGTACTGAGAAAACTACTTGTCCCTTCAGAACTTCTTTGAAGTTATCTTCATATTCCTCTCCAATCCCACAAAGGAAGATCAAGGCCTATTTTCCATTAATCAGGAATGAAGGATATAGAATGGTCTTAAAATAAAGCAAGGCAGGTTGTCATCAAATGTCAAGTAAAGTTTTTTAGAAGTAGGAACAATGTGAAGATAGAGGCAATAAAGGAAAGAGATGATAACTGCATGGATTTCCCCTGTGACTATGTAGGACAGATGGAGAGTAAGCTAACTTGCAAGAACACGCAAAGAGACCTGAACTCATTGGTAGCTTCACATTGCAATGAACCAGAACATACATTCAATTTCGCAGCTGCTAGGATTGTTGGACGAGCTGGGACAAAAATAGCCAGGGAAATATCAGGTACTTAGGAGCCGAGGGGCTCGGCAACATAAGGAAACAACAGCCAATCGCCAGCCATCAACACACCAATCAATTAATAGGAAGCGACACCCAACCAGGCATCACATAAATAGAATATAGATAGAAAAGCCCAAAGCACATATTCTAGTAGACATAAGTTCCCTGAGGATGGTCTCCAGCACGAATCCAAAAACTCAGAAGGGTGAGCCTCTAGTCCCGGTGACCTACCCAGATTGGATCTGTCGACATTGTCCTGGGATACATCTATTTGTCTTCATTTGTGAGATGTTGCAATATTTGAGGGGCTGCCACAGAGAGGAGGGGGTGAAACTATTTTGCAAAGCACCCGAAGGCCAGACAAGGAACAATGGATGGAAACAGATCAAGGAGAGATACAACCTGGAAATAAGGAGAAATTTTCTGACAGTGAGAACAATCAACCCATGGAACAGAAGTGGCCTTTGGAAGTTGTGGGAGCTTCATCAATGGAGACTTTCAAGAAGAGACTGGACTGTCATTTGTCAGAAATGGTGTAGGGCAGTGGTGGCTAACCTTCCTGTGCCAAAAATTGTGCATGCATAAGCATGCACGCATTCACATGCCAGCACCCAGAATGCAATGCACGTGCCCCCACACACCCTGTGCTCAACCCCCCCCCACCTTATGTGCACTGCACCTCACAGCTGGTTTGAGGCCTTTTTCGCCTCCCAGAGGCTTGGAAAAAGCTTCTGCAAGGCTTTTCAGCCCCAAAAATAAGCCCGTTCCATCACTTCCGGTATTACAGGAAGTGACGAAACGAGCCTATTCATCCTGAAAAGCCTTGCAGAGGCTTTTTCCAAGCCTCTGGGAAGCTGAAAAAGTCCTGAAACCAGCAGAAAAATAAGCTGTGATGCACGCTTGCACAGTGGGGTAAGTTTACCTGCGGCTCGTGTGCCGGCACAAATGGCTCTGTGTGCCACTTGTGGCATGTGTGCCATAGGTTCGCCATCACAGGTGTAGGCTGTCCTGCTTGGGCAGGGAATTGAACTAGATGACCAATAAGGTCCCTTCCAACTCTGTTAATCTGGTATGATGTCTCTCCAACATTGGTTGTGTTTCAGCAGAGACTGGGTAGCCTGTCAGAGATGGTGTGATTTGGATTCACACATTAAACAAGGGATGGATCTCATTGCTTAACAGGCTTTCTGCTGGTTTTTTTTTTTTTTTTAGCAAAAGCAACTGATATCATTTTAATTTTTGCTCTCCAAAAAAAAACCCCCATGAGGTGTAGAATGTTTTTCATCTAACAATTCAATCTCTCCGAGTTCCATGCATATATTAAATTCTGGCTTAGAGGCAGTATTAACCTGTCATCTCATAATACAGTAATATTGTGGCTACACAGTTTTCTAAAATCCCCCGTTCTTGCTTGCCCTATACGTTTGAACTTTTCTCCTGACTCCTCTTTTGGGAACAGTAGAGGAAAGAGAAATGAATTGCACAGGTTCAGTTAAGATGGAAAACAAGCATCTGCCTCCTAGAATTATTCATTAAATAAGGATGTGGCGGATTTATTGTCTAGTCTGGAGGGGATATAAAAAAAATCTCATTAAACAGATTCTAAACCTTGTAGACAAACTTCCGGTAACCAGATTCAATAACAAATATTACATCAAAAAAATGTCCCGCGAATGCTGAAATAAGTTATCTCGGCCTTACTCTAGTCAGACTCAAGCAATGTACTGTAACTCAAAGAAAGTCGTGTCATCTCCAGTCCTTCTTGTTTGTGGTTGAATGTTGGGAGTCCTGATAAACATAAAAGAATTGAAGAAACCCAAGTCATTTCAAATTGCAACGAATTAAGAAAGAGAAAGAACTGGTCAGAAAAGTACATATTTGATCTTATTTTTTAATGTTTTTTTTTAAATTATTAGTTTATAGTATAAAATATAAAAATACAGAAGCAAACAGTAGGATACAGAGGGGAGGGGGAAGAGAGAAGTGTGGAAGAGAGAGGGAACAAGAGAAAAAAAAAAGGGCCTTGACTTCCGAAGATGTTTTGCTTCTCATCCAAGAAGCTTCTTCAGAGGTGAAGAAACTTCTTGGGTGAGAAGAAAAAAAAATTCAAAGAAAAATAAAAAAAGTCCGGTTGCCTCTTGAGGGAAAAAAAAAAAAAGCACTTTGGGGGACATCTGTCACAAAAGGTTTTTAAGAAGAGATTGAACAGCCTTTTGTCTGAAATGGTATAGCAGCAGGTTGGATTAAAAGATCTCTTAAGATCCCTTCCAACTAGAAGTGGCATTCAGCAGGTTCTGACCAGTTCTGGAGAACACAATCCTGAGGCAACCGCAGCCCACAATGGAATCAAGTTTGACAGCCTTGATCTACAGGGATTTTATCATTTTACGCTTAAACTATAGTAGGTACCACATGCGTGGAGCTGGGGGACCAGAAAGATGTCCAAGAAACCCCTTTCCTTATTAATGCCATTGCATGCTTTTAACGAAGAGGGAAGGTGAGGCACAGCTTTAGCTGAGTCTACTTAGTATGAAAGACACGTTTCTCTTTCATCTCCTTTGGGCTCCCTGGAGTACATATGCAAATTGGTCATTGTTGGTAGCTGGTTTCTTCTTTATTTAATTTTCTACTTCTTCAATAGCGTTGGCAGTTGTCTGAGGATGATGGCTTGGTTAGCTTGTCTTTCTATCCATTTTTTTTAAAAGATGACTGTTTTTTTTTCTAAACATATTCAGAAGATGGTTTTCTGCAACTCTGCAATTCACACAGAAGGGGAATTTCTTCTGATTATTGTTTAATCCAAAGAGTGCTGCGGTGGACTAGAGGTGGAGCTCTCGCCTCACAATCAGGAGGCTGTGAGTTCGATCCTAGGTAGAGGCAGGTATTTTTCTCTCTCTGGGCACAATGAGAATATATATCCGCTGAATATAACTCCACATTGGCGACAGGAAGGGCATCTGGCCAGTAAACACTCTGCTACATACACTCGGCAACCTTCAGTGGCCCAGACTCTACCCCGCAAGGGATTATGGGGTCATTAAATGAAGATGATGATTGTTAGGGAGCCCTCAGATAGAGAGTCAACAGCCCTCAGGTCTGGAGGTGGCTGATGAGGAAGAGGAGGAACAGCTGAGTCCAGTGCCTGAAGTGCCAGATGCGCAGAAGAGAGAGGAGAGGAGAGGAGAACAGTGGAAATCCGTGGGCCGGTCCTTGGGACAGAAGAGCCACCACTGCTAGCAAAAACTCTGGGGATAAAAGGCAGGGGGCAGAGATGAATAGGCGTGGCAGACAACTATTCATCTCCCTGCCGGTCAGACTTGTTAGCTTGCATTGAGAGAGTAACCTTTTGCCAGGGCTGCCAGCGCTCCTAATAAAGGAATCTTTGAGTTCACTTCAGAGGGTTTGTCATGTTTGGGGAGCTGAGTCAGAACAATAGTATTCAAATTGGTGAGAAGTGGGAAGGCAACAAGCGGGCGGATTCTACCGCTTCGGGTGAACCGGATGTTAAATTTACATCTGGTTCGCTGAACCAGTAGTTGAGCTGACCAGCTGGCCCCGCCCCTCCCAGGAGTCTCCATGCAGCCCATTTTGGATGCAGGTAAGTGCAGGCTCTACGCGGAGAGTCTGGGAGGGGAAAAAACAGGCCTTCTGGAAGTCCGGAAACAGGCCTGTTTCCGGCTTCCGGAGGACCTTTGGAGCCCAGGGGAGGTCATTTTCGCCCTTCCAGGGGCCCAAAGGAAGCCTCCGGACTCTGGGGAAGGCAAAAAACAGCCCTCCCGGAAGTTCCAGTAGGCCACACCCACCATGGCCACGCCCATCAAGCAACCAGGCAGCGAACCGGTTGCTGGGATTTTTGAATCCCACCCCTGGAAGGCAACCTATTGTAATGCAAGGTATTGGACAATTTGGTCAGGGTGGGTGTCTGAGCTCTTCAACTGCTAAGCTCAGTGATGCCGTCAAATTCAGAAAGCAAGGACACATTGATTCCTGGAAGTATCTTTATTGCTAGTAAAGTAATGCAACTGGAATTTTGAATGGCTGCCAAGGCAATTCTCTTGATCAATTTATACTTAGCAAAATTGAAGTGGGATTCTTCAATTAATCTTTCACACATTTCCCTCCATATCCTGGATTAAGAAATCTTTTTTTAATAACAGGACATTCCCCTCCTCTGTGTTTGAAGGGTCCAGCAAATATTCCATCGCACAAGCATAAGGTTCTTCAGAACAGATGATAACTGGAGGATACAACAGAAGCTAACCAATACAGATAGTCCTCCACTTATGACCACCATTGACCCCAACATTTCTGTTGCTAAGTGAGACACTTGTTAGTTTTGCCCATGTTGGTCATAGTCGTTAAGTGAATCACGGCAGCTGTTAGGTTAGTAACATGAATCTGGCTTCCCTGTTGACTTTGCTTGTGAGAAGGCCGCAAAAGCAGATCCCACGACCCCAGGACACTTCAACCGTCATAAAGATGAAACATGTGTCTGAATTTAGATCACGTGACCATTAGATTAGAAGAACAATTAGAAGAACTTTATTGTCATTGTACAAGGACAACGAAACTGTGGGGATGCTGCAATGGTCGTAAGTGTGAAAAATGGTCACAAGTCACTTTTTTTTCAGTGCTGTTGTAACTTCAGAAGTTCACTAAATGAACGGTTGTAAGCAGAGGTGGTATTCAGCAGGTTTGCTTTGGAAAGACACATTGCTAAACACCAAGGGACTCATTAGTGCGAAAGATTCCTACGCAGACGACATCTTTCTATTTTCTTAGAAGGTCGACAGAGGCAGCGCCTAGTGTTTTTCCCTTTTCCAAATTTTCAACATCAAGGTCACACCGGCCATTTTCCAAGACAGGACATGAAGAGCAATCACTAAAAGGTTTTGGAACTGCAATGCAGGGGAACTGCAGTTTATGTGGGTTTTTTTTTTTTAAAAAAAATCAAAATGGCTACCTCATCAGTGACATTGAAACTCTGGTGTTTTTTTTTTTTTAAATGCATGTCACAAGTGTGAGACCTATTAAAGACTAAGCGAAGCACTGATCACCACATGATGGTGGCAGGGGTGAGATTCAAAAATCCCAGCAACTGGTTTGTTGCCCAGTTGCTGGGTGGGCGGGGCCATGGTGGGCATGGCCTACCGAAACTTCCGGGAGAGCCGTTTTTTGCCTTCCCCAGAGTCCAGAGGCTTCCCTCAGGCCTCTGGGAAGGCAAAAATGGGCTCCCCAGGGGTCCAGAGACCCTCTGGAATCTGGAAACAGGACCATTTCCAGACTTCTTGTATTTCTGGAAGGGCCACTTTTTGCCTTCCCAAGGGTTCGGAGGCTTCCCTTGGGCCTCTGGGAGAGCGAAAACTGCCTCCCCCAGGCTCTGGAGGCTCTCCAGAAGCTGGAAACAGGCACATTTCTGGACTTCCGTTACTTCCAGAAGGCCCATGGAGACTCCTGGGAGGGGAGGGGAGGAGTGGGTGTGGCCAGCTGGTTGGTTCAAATACCGGTTCGGCGAACTAGATGCAAAGTTAACATCCAGTTTGCTCGAACCAGTCTGAACCGGTAGAATCCCACCCCTGGATGGTGGTGATCTTGATTACACTCTGCAGATTATACCCAGTGAATTTACACCTGGGGTGTCCAACCTGGGAGACATTGAGACTTGCGGACTTCAACTCCCAGAATTCCTTCGGGTCTTCCCACAGTGTACCTGTTGCCAAGGTAACTGAGCCCATCCACGTTACTCCTAGTCAACCTCTTCTCTTTCCTTCAACCTTTCCTGGCTTTAAAACGTTTTCCAAAGAGTGGGATCTTTGTATAATGTATTAAAAATTATTGTTTTGACCATATAGCATATTTAAATATTTATATATTACACATTTGTGGGTGTATGTGATGCTCGCACACACAATCTAGAATAGATTGCAGTGGATAAAGTCAAGCTTAGGAAAAAGAACAATATAATTAACAAGTAATAAACAAACAATAGTCTTCGAGTTACGACCACAGTTGAGCCCAAATTTTATGTTGCTAAGTGAAACATTTGTTACATGAGTTTTGCCCCATTACAGAATTGTTTTTGCCACCGTTCTTAAATGAATTATTGCATTTGTTAAATGAGTAAAATGGTTGTTAAGTGAATCTGAATTTCGAATTGACTTTGCCTGTCAGAAGGTTGCAAAAGCTATAACTTCTGGAGGCAAATTGTTCCTCCGATTAATTGTTGTCACTGTCAGGAAATTTCTCCTTAGTTCTAGGTTGGGTCTCTCCTTGAATAGTTTCCACCCATCGCTTCTTGTCTTGCCTTGAGGTGCTTTGCAGAATAGCTTGACTCCCTCTTCTTTGTGGCAGCCCCCGAGATATTGGAACACTGCTATCATGTCTCCCCTAGTCCTTCTTTTCATCAGACTAGGCATACACGGTTCCTGCAACCGTTCTTCATATCTTTTATCCTCCAATCCCCTAATCCTTTCTGTTGCTCTTCTCTGTACTGTTTCCATGTATGCTATGCCACATGCTCAATAAATAAATAGAAGGGTTAACACAGATAAGGTTTGCAACAATTTACAGTAGGGTTGATCCAAAATCCATGAGCAGGAGGGGATAAAAAGTAATTGTCAGCATTTTTGCAGAGAAAATCAAGAAGAAGCAAAACAGTGAAAGTTGCTTTAGGCTACTGTCACACAAAACTTGCAGAGAGATAGAGAGGAGGGATAATGGTTAGTAAACCAACACCTTCCTATCTAAACATTAGTTTTGGCAAAATGCCCACATGTGCTTGTGCACATGCACATAATCACAAAAACCCAGGGAGACACATAGACATGCATGCGTAAACGTGAAGAGGATGCTTTGACTGATTTTCAATAGAAGAACGTCCATAAGTAGCAAGACCACTTAGATATATATATACCGCTTTGTAGTGCTTCACAGCAGTGGCCCCCAGCCTTTTGGGCACCAGAAACTGGTTCCGTGGAGAGAGGTTTTTCCCATGGACCAGTGGGGCCATGGTTTCCCGGGCTGCCTGCATCCCATGGGTGGGGTTTCCCTTGTTTGCATGACCCAGTTTGTGGCATGCCATGGAGTAGGGTTGGGGACCTCTGCTTTACAGCATTCTCTGAGTCAGGGGTGTCAAACTCAAGGCCCAGATTGGGCGAGTGGGGTGCTTAGATCTGGCCCATGGGGCCACCCTGGAAACAGCAAAGGACTGGCCCGTGGTGCCTCTTCCAGCAAAAGTGGAATTCTGGAAGGCCACGGGCAGCCCTCCCGAGCTCCGTTTCGATTGGCAGAGGGTTGCAGGAGGCCGTCTCAGCCAAAAACGGAGCTCAGGAACCCGTTTTCACTAGCAGAGCCCTGGGGCCACCACAGGCGCCCCTGACCTGAGTGACATCAAGCCAGCCACGGCCACCCTGTCCACACCCATCCTGGTACAACCCTGATGCAGCCCTCAATGAAATTGAGTTTGACACCCCTACTCTCAGAGTCAGCATATCGCCCCCAACAATCTGGATCCTCATTTTACTGACCTTGAGCTGGTCAGGATCGAACTCCTGGCTGTAAGCAAAGTTTGCCTGTAATACTGCATTCTAACCACTACAGATCTAAATGTAAGAAAGGTACAAGGAATCTTTGTTTAGGAAATGGCATTTTCTGAATCAACCAGGTATGAACTACATCCTCCTTCATCGGTGGAATAATAATTTGCACGCTGCTTTGTTTCTTTGTTATACTGTTTGCCATTGCATGCCTTTTTTCACCATTTACCTTGTTTATCAACGTATAAAATACAAAGGGGAAACAGCATGATAAACTAAGAGGAGAAGGAGAGAGAAAAAATAAATGTAATGGGAAAAAAGAAAAAGGCACCAACTTCCGACTCACTTTAGCACAGTAGAAGGTAACATTACAACCACAACTTTTTGCTTTTACACAGCAGTATGCACAAGCCATTTCTATAACAATAAGCCTGTCTCGTTTACAAAAGCAAAATCAACATTTCATATTGTTTTTTTTTCCCCATTGTAAGCAGAAAATCCGGAAGCAATTTCAAAATAGAGACAAAATTAATTATATTCTCTTCTTTGGATAAAAGAATCAGTTTTTAATTAACTAAGAAAAGGAAGTTGACTTCAGCCTACCTGTGTAGGCTTGACTTTTCTACAAAACAGAGAAAAACGACTGGACATATTTTGTTTATTCTGTAAAAATGATCCCCTCCTCCTGTAATATTTTTAATGGAATGTCTTCATCCAACTCTCCCCACCCTGGCATTTTTCAGGGATATTGCTAGCCGTCTTTAACCTGCAGGTTAAAACTATTACCAAGATCTCTGCCTCCTAAACCTTCCCATTTCTTGCCCTCAAGGCAATCACATCTAAATACACGAGAGCTTGTATTATTATCTGCAAGTTCTCCCTTTCACCTCTGCAGATGAGCAGCTCTCTCTATCCCACCCACCCCCCGAAGCTGCCCATCTGGGCTTCCGAGATTGCATTCTTAATGATGGATTGAGATATAGTCCCTGGCTCATCCTACCCTGGGTGTGATATTGCTCCAGTGAATTCATCAACCTGACATATTCACGATGCTTAAATGCAGGATGGGGGTTATTGCATTTAGCTCTGCCGGCGAGTTGCTAAATTGTCAAGCATCTATGGGCACATTGCCCACTGTGATCATGTATTTATTTATTTTATTTGTCAAGCAAGTAGTAGATAACAGGTATAAGTATAAACATGATTATCAATACATGAAATGGATATGAATAAGAAGGAACATTAGGACAGGGATGGTAGGCATGTTGGTGCACTTATGCATGCCCCCTACAGACCGCTTAGAAAAGGGGTGAAGTCAACAACAGACAGTCTAAGGTTAAAGTTTTTGGGTTTGGGGGAAGAAACCACAGAGTCAGGTAGCGTTTTGACCAAGACTTACTAAGACACTAACAAACACACGTTAGTCCCCAGCCCCTTTTTTCTTTATTTCAAGGGCTGTGAATTTTAGTCCTTCATAGCCCGTAATGAGTCTCAAACAGTTTGTAAATAGTCCCACAGAAGTCTGCCAAAGACCTTCGGGATAAGTCTGATAAGCACGCACCTTTATCTTCCTTGAAATGCTGCCAATGACTAAATTTCCAATTAGTTATATGAGGCCAAACAGAACACAAATTCAACACAGAGCTTCAGGTTTCAAACCGGTTCCTGGACAGGTTCATGTCCCTTTGCTCCTCCTTTATGTCTTATGGGAGGGGCCAATCACCTCCAAGCCTTACTCCCAAGTCTCCCCTTTTGTCTTAACTGTTCTTGCCTTCTGGCAGCTCTGCGCACATGCACATTGGGAACAGGCTCCCCTCGTTCCTCTGCCTTGCTGCTGTCAGATTCTGGAGGATCCAGAGTTAGCACATAACTCTCAGATGGCCTGGCCCCATCTCTGTATCAGACGCAGGACCCTTGTCTGAGTCCTCCCCAGACTCCCAGGCTGGTCCCTGTTCTTCCACACTGTCTGACTCTGCTGCTGTCTCCACAGGCTGCCAGCAGACCACAACAGGTAGTGTATTTTAGACATTGACCACTCTGTTGCTGAAGTTGTATTTCCTGCAATAGAGTTTGGTTTACCTTGAGTTTGTATCTATTGTTTGCTCTTACATTGTTGTGGTTGAAGCTGAAGTAGTGATTGATGGGTAGGACATTGCAATAGATAATTTTATGTACTACACTTAGGTCAGACCGAAGGCAGCGTAGTTCTAGGTTGTCTAAGTCTAAAATTTCAAGTCCCGTGGCATAAGATGTTCTGTTGCAAGTATAGGAAGACAGCTTCCTCCTAGGAAGTTTTCTGTTGCATGTCCTGGGTCAAATTCTACCTACTGTATACAGAGAGGTAGTCCTCGACTTACAACAGTTCATTTAGTGACCGTTTGAAGTTACAATCGCACCAAAAAAAAGTGATTTATTATCCTAAGTACTATTAGTAGGATTGACAGCAGTCTAGAAAAATCAAGCCATATCAATATATGTATTTAATAATGACAGTGTAGATGGTATTCAGCAGGTTCTGATTAGTTCTGGAGAACTGGTAGCAGAAATTTTGAATAGTTCAGAGAACCAGCACCTCTAGGCTGACTGGTGATTTTACAATATCCTTCCCTTGCCATGCCCACCAAGCCACACCACAGAACCGGTGGTAAAAAAAATGGAATCCCACCATTGTAACGTAGTAATGATAATGTAGTAATGATAATAGTAGCCACATAAGATTTTAAAAAAATGATTCTTAAGGAGGCAAAAATCAACATTCATTTTGGTCTCACCAGCAGCTTTGCATGTGGAAATACATTGCTTGCAGCATGGTATATTGAAATTAATTTATCCAATACTGTTGATATTCTGCTTTTGCCCAAATGCGTGCTACACAAGTCAGAGAAATTTCATCATTTATTTGCTTACCAAATAAGAGATTCAGTTCAGTGCCAATCCTTAGTCCCAATTTTCTAGCAACCCAGGAACCAAGATGGTAAATGTTTGGGTTCTGTATTAAAAGCACATTGTCTTCTGTATTCCAGAGGACAACATTCGGGGAGGAATGATAAACCCGGTGTCTATGGAGATTCTCAACCAACCAGGTCATGGTTGTCCCAAAGGCGCTTTTTTCCCCGAAAAGGTAACTGGACTTTGTTGGCTTGTTCTTTGAAAATGTTTTGCATCTCATCCAAGAAGCTTCAGAGAATGGACCAAGCTTCCTGGATGAGGAGTGAAGCGTTTTCAAAACAAGATAGTCCAGTTGCCTTTTGCAAAAAAAACACCTTTGGAATATACCTGGTGGCAGGGGTGGGCTTCAAAAATTTTAGCAATGGGTTCTCTGCCCGGGTGCTGGGTGGGCGTGGCCATGGTGGGCATGGCTTAGTCAGCCTCCTGCACTATGGGGGGGCGTTTCCCCCCCCCCCCCCATGGCTTCGGAGGTTTTCCTTGAGCCTCTGGGAGGGCGAAAATAGGCTTCCTGGGAGGGGAGGGGCGGAGTGGGCGGGGCAGGGCGGAGCCAGCCAGGAGTGGGATGTGGGGGTTCTCCAAACTGTGCAGAATCTTAGCTAGGGGATCTTCTGAACCCCTGTAAACCCCCAGCAACCCTGGTGGTTAGTTGCCATCACAAAGCTCTGTGTACGGGAAGCTGCAATGATATTGAGGAGAATTACAGCAATATGAGCGATACATCTATCATTATTCAGATCAGCCTGACATTCCTTGTGTATTATTTATTGATTGATTTGATTTGATTTGTCAATCGCTTACAAAATAATAGGTACAAGTATAAACATGAGCAAGAATACAGGAAATGGGGACAAATAAATGGGGACAATAGGACAGGGACGGTAGGTACAATGGTGCACTTATGCACGCCCCTTACAGACCTCTTAAGAATGGGGTGAGGTCAATAGTGGATAGTCTGAGGTTAAAGGAGTGGGGGGTTAGAGGATGTAACAACAGAGTCAGGTAGTGCATTCCAGGCATTGACCACTCTGTTGCTGAAGTTGTACTTTCTGCAATCGAGTTTGAAGTGGTTTACAATGAGTTTGTATCTGTTGGGTACTCTTGTATTTTGCGGTTGAAGCTGAAGTAGTCATTGACTTGGTAGGACATTGTAGCAGATCATTTTGTGTACTACACTTAGGTCCAGCGGTAGGCAGCATAGTTCTAGGTTGTCCAAGCCCAAAATCTCAAATCTGGTGGTTACAGGAATCATACTGACAATTCCTTGCTCTTCACAGTTTAACCATTGACTAATGGCATGTTTTACGTAAATGAACAGATTCTAGCCTGCTTTCATTGACTACAGAATTGGAACAATAGGTGACAAAATCAAGATACATGCTAAGTATCTGTCAAGCATATTCAACCATCCTTCATTTCACACTATCATCCTTGGAGCTGCAAGAGTGCTGTCGTTTCTTGTTCTGCACAATTATATACGTTCCCTTCATCAATTCCTCTTCCCTCCAAGCCAAACTCTTTCATTCCTCTCCTCCCTCTCTTTGTGCAAGGACCCCAGAATCAGAATCATAAAAATCACAGCGGCCCTTGAAGGTTTTCTAGTCCAACCGAAGCAGGTAAGCTTATACCAGTGGTGCGGTGGCCTAGAGGTGGAGTTCTCACCTCACAATCAGGAGGCTGTGAGTTCAATCCTAGGTAGAGGTGGATATTTCTCTCTCTGGGCACACCGAGAATTTGTCTGCTGGACAAAACTCCATATTGGTGACAGGAAGGGCACCCGGCCATTAAAACACTCCATTCAGTTGGCCAGACTCCACCCCGCAAAGGATTATGAGGTCATTAAAAGAAAATGTCTCCTTAATTCTAGGTTGGATCTCTCTTTAATGAGCTTCCACTTGTTGCTACTTGTCCTGCCCTCAGGTGCTTTGGAGAATATGTCATTCCCCTCTTCTCTGTG
Source organism: Pseudonaja textilis (assembly GCF_049901715.1). NCBI lineage: Eukaryota > Metazoa > Chordata > Lepidosauria > Squamata > Elapidae > Pseudonaja > Pseudonaja textilis. The sequence goes on from NC_141995.1 coordinate 10,649,511, forward strand.
ACAGACCCCTAAGTCCCGGAAGGCAGCTATCATGTCAGTCAAGGGCACTTGCAGAAGACAATTTGGTGCAAAAGTGGTGTCAGCAAAATCAACTGAGGTGAGTGGGTGTGTAATTTGCACTGAGATCCTCTTTTGTATCACCTCTCCTGCCTCTGTGAAGTTTTCCCCAAGAGCGGATTGGTTATTCAAGAACTTTGCTGTACCATTTTATTATAATGGCATATTCTCAACGAAAAACATCTCGTTAATTCTTAAGGGTGGGGGGGTTATTCTACCTGTCTGCTGCTTTGTCTTTGGAGATTCTCAGTCCTCCAGGTCATGGTTGCCTCAAAGGTGCTTTTTTTCAAGAGGCTACTGGACTTTCTTTGTTTTTCCCTGAAGACGTTTCGCTTCTCATCCAAGAAGCATCTTCAGTTCACTTCAGAACTGAAGTGGGGGGGTGGGCAACCATTGGAATTTCGGATCTAAGTCATAAGTTCTCTTTTTCCGGTAGGTCGTAACTCAAACGGTCACTAAGTCAAGGGCTACCTGCAAGCTCACTGTACTTCCTTCCCGCTTTACTCATTTTTTTCCCCATTCTTGCAGGCAAATTGCACATGCAATTCAAGTGTGAACCTTGGAAATAGGCAGCATCTGTTTGGAACACATACATCAAGTTTTAGATACAATGGCCATTAGTGTCCTCACCTCCTTTTGGCATGAGCTGAAGAAGAAGAAAAAAAATGCAGAAATTTACTGTACTAAACTAATGGGATATTCATTACAAAACAAATAACCAGGTAATAATGCATGAAACTCTAATGAGAATGATATTAAACCTGACACTTCCACAATTCTTGACGGATGATCGAATTAAAGAGTGATATGTGAGCTTTGCGAAGGATTCTTTTAAGTCCATGCAGAACAAAACGCAATAATAGGTTGTGTTATTCCAAAGCCCTGAATGCCGCATGGATCACAAATGAGACATGATGCACAAAACTTCCTCCTTTCTCAGGCATGGCATTGAGACAAGAATGATGACACACGATCTTTTTCTGTTATACCCCAAAGGAAAGACAGGACAACAAATATCAGGTTTTTCTGAAAAATAAATAAAGTTGTCAGCTTTCCAGGACTCTAGGGAACTCTGCCGCTTGGAAAGAGGATATTTAGTCTCAAATGGTTAAATCTCTCATTCAATGTCTTAACTTGTTCCTATTTCCAAAGGTTCGTGCTTATTTGCTGTTGGTTTCATGTGTTTTCTCTAGAATGTAGTCCTTGCTTATATATTCCTCACTACAAGAGCTGTATGAGCAATGGTGGGATGCTGCCGGTTCACACTGGTTCTAGCGATCCGGTAGAACCAGTCAGCAGTTGGCCCCGGCCTTGGCCGCGGCCCCGGCCCCGGCCTTTCCTGTCCTATATTTCTTTTGTTTGTAGCTCAGCTGATAGGTGTGGCAGAGCGGATTGCCACGCCTCAGCTGTTTTACTCACCAGCACTGATGGTAAGGTAAGTTTTCATGCTTAAAATTGCTCGTTTTAGAACACTCCACGCACACCCACAGAACTGATAGTAAAATATTTTAAATTCCACCACTGTGTGTGAGGTACATTAAACTAAGAAGGAATGACTGGCTTAACATCACCCACCAAGCTCCATGATCAACCAAGGGTTTGGAAGCAAGGGTCAAGTGAAGAAATGTGTGATATGATCCATTCTCTGCGACCGCCATGCTTATGGTCAACATGGAGGTGCAAGGAAGAAAGGAGAGGGTTTGTGTTGTGATAATCACAGCACACACAACATCAGGGGTGTCAAACTCGATTTCATTGAGGGCCTCATCAGGGTTGTGTTTGACCTCGGGGAGGATGGGCGTGGCCAGGATGAGAATCCTGACCAGTTTGACATTACTTATGTCGGGGACACCGGTGGTGGCCTGAGCCCTCTGCCAGAGAAAACAGGCTCCCAAGCTCTCTTTTTGACTGCGACAGTTTCCTGCAACCCTCTGCCAGTGAAAAGAAAGAGCTCGTGGGGGCTGCCTGTGACCCTCCCGAGCTCCGTTTTTGCTCACAGAGACACCACAGAACGGTCCTTCACTGTTTCCAGTCAGCCTCACAGGCCAGATCTAAGCACCCAGTAGGCCGGATCCAGCCTTGAGTTTGACACCCCTGTACTACATCATTTTATACCATCTTGGTCAGGAGCAAATACCTATGGCTTGGATCTTGGCTTCTTGATCCAAATCCAAAACTTCCATTCCACCCACTTCTTCACTTATGCAACCCCTGGTCTCATTTCTACAAGCCAAGCCCATGTGGTACCTAAGATAAGTTGGAAAGTGAATAGAAAGGTCTTGCTAAATACGATTCAGATGGAAAAAGTGCTGAGAATTAACATCAGAACAAAACCAAGAAAGAGCTGCACCTGCACTTTTCAGAAAACCAAAATTTGAAGGAGACGACATTACTGTTTCTGCCCTAATTATTTTTAAAAGCCCTGATGCCTGACTTTCTATCAAAGAAAGCCCATATAAATTGAATTGAAGCTAAGAAAGACAGTGCGGGGGATGTCTATGGGGATTTTCCAATCATTCAGGCCACGGTTGACCCCAAAGTGCCTTTTCAAAAGGCAATTGGACTGTCTTTGTTTTGCTTGAAGACATTTCACTTCTCATCCAAGAAGTTTCTTCAATTCTGACTGAATGGTAAATCCTTCCATTCAGTCAGAACTGAAGAAGCTGCTTGGATGAGAAGCAAAATGTCTTCAGCGAGACATTGGTTAAGTGAATTTTGCCCCATTTTACGACTTTCCTTGCCACCTCTATTAAGTGAATAATAACTGCAATTCTTTAGTTAGTAATGTGATTGTTAAGTGAATCTGGCTTCTCCGTTGACTTTGCTTCTTAGAAGGTTTCAAAAGGTGATGAATGGCTCTGGGACATTGCAACGATCATAAATATCAGTTGGCTGAAAGTTTCTCACCCAGATCGATCACACTGTCTTTCCATCTTCTCACTTCTTTTGGTGGCTGTCCCAGCTTCGGAACAGCATGCAACGGCCGCCTTTCCCTGGTGTCAGGTTGGAGAGCCTTCTCTGGGTCGATCAGGGAGATTGCAGTCTCCCTGAGATCAGTGGAATGTGCTCTCTTCATTCGTCACCCCTCCAGTGTGATTTAGGTCCATTTGGACCTCCTAACAACTTGGATTTTGACAGTCCCACAGAGCTCCCATGAGGCACTTCGTATCGCCACGATGTCAGCCCCCAGAAGTCCCTTTGAGCAGTCACTAAACAAATTGTTGTAAGTCAAGGACTACCTGTATTTCAACTTAGTGGCTTAATAATACCACAGTAAATACTATGACAGCAATTGGTTTGATTGATACTCTACCCTCTCTCCAAGGCTTCGGCAATTTACCTGAAGATTTCCATTTGATCCTCACAACCACAACATGATGAGATGGGTTGTCCTGTGAGAACGTGACCTGCCCCAAGCCACCCTCTGTACCTAGATCTTCCAGGTCTTAGGCCAACCCTCGATTTTTACGTTTATTTAATTCGGGAAGCAATGCTGCCATTGGGAATGCTGGTGTGTGCTTTGTTATTAATGCTTTGGGGTTACATAAATGAACAGCTGGCTTCAGCAGCAATTTTTATGCTTTTTATTTTTAAGACCGGTGTGTCCAAGCTCACAGCATCCAGTCCCTGAACATTAGACAGCATCTTCAAAATGGTTCCATCGCACCCAACCCATGTCAAAAATTCACTCTCTTCTGGAGGTAAAAATACAGTAACAAAAGGGAAATTACAGTCTGTGATCCTTTCATGCCGAAATGGTAGAATTTCTGCCTGCCACCCTCCGCCATCAAATTAATCTTATTCATTCCTACAATTATTTTTCAGGGAAATATCACTTATCTTGATGCCTTTGGATTCATTGTATGAATGAGACTGTTGACTGGCTAATAATTCAACCCACTCAAGCATCCGTACATAATTTTGCATGTCATCATCTGTACAGCTCATTAGGTTACAGGCTGGAAATTTCCAAACTACATTATTTAGAAGAACATATGGTAACTAATGGTTGTGATCCTGAATATTCACAAGCTTTGCCAACTTGGATTCAAACGGGCCAAAAGAATCGCACAGCACCGGGAGCAATTTTATCAAGGATACCCCAAATATGAGTCTTGGATTATAGAATGAATTAGGGACACAATTTATGGAAATTCTGCAGGGGAATGATTTAAAACGTAAGGCAATGTAGTTGTGTTTTTTTAAATAAATACAGACACAAAAAGATTTATATCACGGTATGGTTGTCAATGGAGCCAGCAAAAGGAGCATGGTAGCTCACAAGATTAGAATGCTGGGCTGCCAATCGGCAAGCCTGTGTTCAATATCCGATTCCTGCTGCAGGATGGGGCGAGCTCCCATCACACACTCCAACGCCTGCCATTCCAGCAGTTTGAAAGCGGGCAACTGTGAGTAAGTACCATTTTGGTGGGCAACTTCACCAAAGGAGGCCCCAACTGGACATCCCCTGAAGAACGGTAATATCACAGGCAAATTATTTTGCCTCGGAAGCACTTGTGCATCCAATGCGCGTACACACACACACAAAATGGAGCCAGTTATGAGTTGCAAACTTTCACTCCGGTAAATATTAGATATATAAGATTCACTTTAATTATACAATTCTGAAAAGAGCTTCTTCTCATTTTTAATATCTTTTTTACTTAGAGGATTAACTACGTTACTTCATTATTATTTAAAAAAAATTACAAGATGGTTTAGCGATTTCTTCTGTAACAGTGGACACAATGCGCCCCTCCATCCAGCTGGAATTCAGCATTAGACTTGAAAAGCAACACTTTTCTCATTTCCAATTTTAAACAGTTACTCAAACTTCATGTTGCTGATCGTCGCATTTCACCATTATGGTTTGGGGGCATTTTTGAGAATTAGAAGTTTTTCAGGGGGGAAAATAAGGGGCTTTGAACTATCAAAGGAACTTCCTCTTCCCACTTTTGAAAAAGAAAAGAGAAAATCCACAGTGCCCAATATGGACATTTTGCTACCAAATTTCAGCAGTATACTCTCATATGTCTGTGGAGATTTTCTCAGTCCTCCGGGTCATGGTTGTCCCAAATATGCTTTTTTTTCAAGAGGCAACTGGACTTTCTGGTTTTCCTTTGAAGATGTTTCTTTTCTCATCCAAGAAGCTTCTTCAGCTCTGACTGGACGGTGGGGAATTATAATCTCATAATTCTGGAGAATACAATTAGGGTACTCGAAACAAGTGAAGAGAGAGAGGGGAAGGGAGAGAGAGATGATAGAGTGATAGAGATAGAGACTGGGATAGAGATAGGGATGGGAGAGAGAGAGATGAGAGAGAGAGAGATGAGAGAGAAATGAGAGAGAGAGAGAGATAGACACTGAGATTGAGACTGAGACTGAGACAGAGACAGAGACAGAGATAGAGATAGAGATGGGAGAGAGAGAGATTAGAGAGAGAGATGATAGAGAAATAGAGATAGAGATAGGGAGAGAGAGAGAGATGATAGAGATGATAGAGAGAGAGAGACTGAGTTGAGATAGAGATAGAGATGGGAGAGAGAGAGATGATAGAGAAATAGAGAGAGAGAGAGAGAGAGAGAGATGGGAGAGAGAGAGAGATGATAGAGAGATGATAGAGAGATAGAGAGAGAGATGCAGTGCATCCATCCTTTCAGCAGAAACAGAAAACGTTGAGGAAAACAAGATAGAAATGGGTTAAGCCAGGGGTGTTAAACACAAGGCCCATGGGCTGGATCTGGCCTGTGATGTGGTTGGATCCAGCCTCCGGGGCCATCCTGGAAAATGTAAGGGGCTGGCCCGATCTACCTAGTGCGAAGAGGAAACATCAGGCCAGCAGTTTGGGGAGTGGCGTCAAGCTGGCCACACCCACCCAGTTGGTCACACCCACTCAGTCGGCCACACCTGCCCGTCCCCGAGGTCAACCACAGCCCTAATGCGGCTCTCAAAGAAATTGAGTTTGACACCCCTGAGTTAAGCGAAAAAGTGTGTGCTCAAAAAGGAAGGAACAAAATTAGATGGAGAGGAGAAAAAGGAGAAAAAAACGGGGGAGGGGGACCTCAACTTGACCACAATGGAGCCCAACATCTTGCGAAGTGAGACGGTTGTAAAGTGAATTTTGCTCCATTTTACGACCTTTCTTGCCACCGTTATTAAGTGAATCACTGCAGTTGTGAAGTTAGTAACATAGTTGTTAAGTGGACCTGGCTCCCGCATTGACTTTACTTGTCAGAAGGCCGCAAAAAGGGATCACATGACCCCAGGACACTGCAATCGTCGTAAATATGAGCCACTTACCAAGGGTCTGAATTTAGATCACATGACTATGGGGATACTGGAATGGTCGTAAGTGTGAAAAACGGTCCTAAGTCCCTTTTTTGCGGTGCCATTGTAACTTCAAACGGTCCCTAAATGAACTGTTGTAAGTCGAGAACTACCAGTAAATTGAAACCATGCTAATGTACGTCAGAGGTTTAAAATTCACCAGGCAAACTCCAGGTAAGAGCAATACCTCTCTCACATCTTGCTACTAGTTTTAAAGTAGCCTTGGGAGAGGAGCCATTACGCGTTGGAACCCAGCCTTCAGTTAAGTTTAGATATTTATTGTTCCTTGGTGGCTATAGTTCTCTTTGTCGTTTTCTCTGTCGTTGATAGATGTCCTTTTGTGACACTGTTTTGTTATTCTAATTTTCTTGTTGAAAGAAGGGAACATAAGCCACTGGCAATCCCTCTGGATCGGAGCAGCGTGTGAGCGCTATTAAATATCTTATATAAATGTCTTCAGCCTTGTCAACAAGTTATCCGTTCAGGTTTTCAACAGCATCTTCTATTCTCGGCAAATGTCCGGTGACATTCACAGGTTATCTGCAAGGAGGGGGAGGGGGATTTATGTTTTTATTGGGCAAATACGGTACATATGGAGGCACGATGACACAGCAGTTAAGATGCTGAGCTTGTAAGCTGGCAGCCTGGCAGGTTTGAGACCCGAGCACCACATGATGGGACGAGCTCCTGTTGCTTGCTTCAGCTCCTGCCCACCTAGAAGTTCGAAAGCATGCAAATGCGAGTAGATTAATAGGTACCACTCGGATGGGAAGGTAACAGCATTCTGTGTGCCGTGGTGTATACAGGAAGCCCTCAACTTATGACATTTGTTTAGTGATAATGGCACTGAAAAAAGGGGACTTTTCACATATATGACTGTTGCAGATCATGTGATCAAAAATCAGACACTTGGCAATCGACTCATATTTATAACCGTTGCAGTGTCCCAGGGTCACGTGTTCTGCTTTTGCGACCTTCTGACAAGCAAAGTCAATGAGTAAGCCAGATTCACTTACTGACTGTACAACTGCAGTGATTCACTTAACAACTGTGGCATGAAAGATTGTAAAAATGGGGTAAAATTCACTTAATAAATGTCTCACTTTGCAACAGAAGTTTTGGGCTCGGTTGTGGTCGTAAGTCGAGGACTACCTGTAGCCATGCTGGCCACATGACCACAGAAATGACTATCCACTACACTGGTTCCCTCAGTTAAGAAATGGAGGTGAGCACTGCCCCCTAGTGTCAGAGATGGACAGGGAAAACCTTTACATATAACAGACAATTTGTTTATGAGGATAGATTTTTATCATTTCACAGGAAGATACAAATCTCACTCCAAACTGTAAAATTGTAGCTTCCAAAATAATTTGGAACAGGTCTGTTTCTTGTGTAAAAAGGAACAGAGCCTAATGAATCTCAGCCAGGTATGAATTTGTTTAGACTAAAAAAGTAAATAAAAGAGTCAAAAACTTGAACCAGGCATCCTTTTCCCAGCCTCCCGTTTCAAATGTGTTATGGGGGAGTAGGCAAGTGTGCACAATAGGTGGGATGTGTGTGGGGGGGAAAAACATGGAGCTGGGTTAGATCAAGTGAAATAAATTAAGCACAACCTCTTCCTAGTTATTTTACTCAGGGCGATGAGAGGCAATGAGTCTCATCAGCTCAGACCTAAAGAAGGTTGACAAAAACCATGAGGAGAAACTAGGGGACCAAGGTCAGCTTGGGAGAACACTTCCTAGGGGAACAAAACCCTATGTTTTTAAAATAGTAAATATTTGATATTCCAAAAACTCTATCGTATAGGTATTCCAATTCTCATTACCTCATAATTTTGCTCTAGCCCTCAAAGTTTGTCCATCCCAGCTTTGAAGCCCTTCCAACCTGGAATGAGGAATGCTTGCAGATCCTTCAAAACAGATTTATCCACAGACTGAAATAGCTCTGTCAGCACTTCATAGAATCATAGGGCTACAAAGGACCTTGGAGGTCTTCTAGTCTGACCCCGTACCCCAAGGCAGACAATAGGCCAGATCAAGAAACCAATTGCATATGTATATGTGAGATATACTTATACACATACACATTTTTGTATGCGTTTTGATGATTATCCCTGCGTAGTTTCTCCAAGATAGAATTCTAGGGATGGAAGGGACTTTGGAGGCCTTCTAGTCCAACCCCCTGCCCAAGGCAGGAATCCTTATACCATTCCAGACAAATGGTTGTCCAATCTTTTCTCCAGCAATGGAGCACCTACAACTATGGAGTCAAGCTGTTCCATTCATTCATTATTCTGTCAAGAAATTTCTCCTCAGTTCTAAGTTGAATCGCTCTTTAACAAGCTTCCACCCATTGTTTCTTCTCTTATCTTCATTCTTCTTTGTGGAATATGTCAACCCGCAGCTTTCTGTCATAGCCCCACATGTACAGGAAGACAGCTATCACATTACCTCTAATCCTTCTCTTCAGTAAGCGAGACATATCTAGTTCCCTTAACTATTCATCCTATGGTTTAGCCTATAGTTTCCTTATCATCTTTGTTGCTCTTTTCTGCACCCTTTCTAAGGTCTCAGTGTCTTTTTTGTGTCACTTAACAATTGTCTCGCTTAGCAACTACAATTTGGGTTCAGTTGTAGTCGTAAGTCTATAAATACTTGTATTGGAGTACGATTTCTTCCTTTTAAAACATAATAATAAATTGATAGGATATACCAGATCAAAGGCATACAGGAAAATATGTGGATACAGGAATAACTATTATCTACAATATTATTGTCCACAAATATTTTTAAAATTAAACTCCATTTAAGTTCTGCTTCAGGGATATACACAAACACAGAGACACACATTTTCTTTACAAGTTGAGTCAATGTACCATTGGAATGTGATTCATACAGCTAGTTATACTTGCTTTGTTCTAAGCCAACCCTAAAGTTGTATTAATGAAGACATTGTTTTTTAAAATGAAAATGTCATTAAACATAACCAGCAAACAAAATATTTGGGACTTAGATATTGCTGAAAAATAAGGTCAAGTACAAAATATCAAACTATCTGTATCTGATTATTTTGAATTTGATCCCATGAATGAGCATGCAAGAAAAAGACTTGAACATAGATACTATGTTTTAAAACTGAAGTTTTGAAAAGAAATTCATAAATAATTAGAAGCAAAATATTTTTTGTTCATTATCCTAATAGGAAAACGTGCAAAACAAATCTTTTCCACAAGTAAATACTGCCACCTGGTGAACACTAGTAAAATGTGCAAGGAAAGAGCCAGAACTGGAATAAATTAATTATAGCAATCCTAATTATAGTTGAGGACTATCTCTCTATATATAAATCCCTCCAGGTAATTGCAAAGGTGATCTTGGAGGTGCTTTGAGGACATCTTGAATTATTGGTTGCTTTAATCTTGATTCAGCACTGGACAAAAGATGGATTGATGGCTTCTCTGGTGTCCTCCATCTCGAAGATGTTCCTTCATTATCATGGCAGTGGTTTCGTATATAGACTGACATTGTCGGAATGCTGGTTTATATCTAAAAATCCTCTCTTCCATTAAAGGAAACATAAAATAATCTTCATACACAAGGTATGAACTTTCAGGGAATTGAACATTTCTGGTTCAGACTCTCCTTTACTGGAAGAGGGGATTTTATGATCTCTGGACTTCCAGAATTCCTGAGCCAGACAGTGAATTGAATTGATTCTCAGTCATCCAGCTCACAGTCATCCCAAAAATGCTTTTTCAGGAGGCAACTGGACTTTCTTGTTTTTTCTTTGAAGAAATTTTGATTTTTATCTGAGAAGCTTCTTCAGCTCTGACTGGATGGTGGTGAATTCCAGTCAGAGCTGAAGAAGCTTTTTAGATGAGAAGCAAAACATCTTCAAAAAAAGAAAGAAAGAAAGTCCAGTTGCCTCCTGAAAAAGCACCTTGGGAGCAAGTCCAGAGGTCCTACAAGGGCCATAATTGCCCACCTCTGGCCAGGTGGGTGAGCCAAGTTATGATAGTCACAAATTATGACCAGTAGTACCTCAAGAATCCCCCATAACCACAATAAAGACTCCAGAGTCAAGGTCAGAACCAAATGACTATGAGGACATATCGATGTGGTTGGTGTCCTGGCAACCATTTGGAATGGTTTTACCATTGAGGAAGCATCCACTAGCAACAACGGCATAGAATTCCCCAGGGTAAAGAAACGATCCACACAAAACCAGTAATGATTAAACCTCCCAGGCAAATCAAATCAGCCTTCAATGTATGCCACTGACTTATATAAACAGGTCAAGGTGCTAATTAAGCAAGCTTTTCCTTCTTTGGAGCCCTATTCCAGAGGTGGTATTCAGCAGGTTCTGATCGGTTCTGGAGAACCGGTAGAGGAAATTTTGAGTAGTTCAGAGAACCGGCAAATCTCACCTCTGACTGGCCCCACCCCCATCTATTCTCTGCCTCCCGAGTCCCAGCTGATCGGCTGGGTCTTCTTTGGTTGCCCTGCATAGGAGAACAGAGCTGGAAAGCAGGTTAGTGGGGTGGGGAGGGAATGGACATTTTACAGTATCCTTCTCCTGCCACGCCCACCAAGCCACGCCCACAGAACCGGTAGTAAAAAAAATTGAATCCCACCACTGCCCTATTCCATTCTGATCTTCCACGAAGTGGGGGGTGGCATCCAAAGCCCCCCACCTAGGAACCTTTTTGACATAAATTGAAGGCCTATTTGATTTGCCCCGGAAGTTTAATCATTAGTTATCATTGATGGCTTTGGGATTTTATTTATTTATATATTTCCTATGATATAAATGTTCGCCCAATGTCAAATCTTACCACCACCCCTCCCACTTGGTGGCATACATCATGGTGTAAACGGGTTAAATTATTACTTTGAAGGCCAAGTGGCATAAAACTGTTTTGAAATGGGACTGAGGAGGGGGATGTTCCATGGCAGTTAAAATCAGTTGGGAAGGTTTAAGAAGGAAAAAAAAAAAGAGCAATAGAACCAAAGTTTTTCAATTCTTCATTGTTTCGTATGTTGTTAATGACAAGCCGGTTGTTGGAATAATTGGTGATTCGTGATAGCGTCTCTTTATTGTTCAACTTCAGGTATTTGCAATAATTATCTTTGCTTCCTCCATTTGTCTGAAGGAAGTACCACTGAAATATTTTCTACTGCTTTTAACTTCCACCGATTTGCATCCTATGGTTGTTTTTTTCCTCTCTCTCCTTTTCTTTCATCTCTAATATTTGTTTGTTGGGCTGTGTTGGTTTCTTTCTCTTTCTTGATCCTCATAAATGTTCTTATATTTCTTGATCTTGTCAAAGGACTAAATGTTCCACAGCAGGAGTCCCAGCTCTCAGTCAAGTATAAAGCCCTACACACAGTTTTATAAGGTGACTAATAATTATCACATGATCAGTATCACGTTATTCTAGTAATAAGTTGTTGCCTTTATGGAGTTGATGTGATATATGTGCGATAAGCCGCTGAAAGTCTGTTGGAGTTCATGACAGAATAAACAAATGAACGAACGAAAGAACGAGTGAATGAATGAACATCTCCCCAATATCAACTCTCTTTGGAACTTGGAAGCAACCCAGTAAGGGCAACTCAATTAAGACTTAAAAACTGCACTGGGATATATAAATACTACTAAATATTTTGGGTTTTTTCATTCATAAGCAAGCAAGCATCTATCTTCTTCCTTTACAAAGCAGCATCTCAAACTGTGTGATGGGCAGTAAACAAATTTGACAAATAAATAAATAAATCTTCTAGGGTCAGTGAGGAAAAGCTTAGGAAAATAATTTATATAGGGAAGAGAGTCAAGTGAGGCAGCCTTTTATTTATTTATTTTTGTTTGTTTGTTTGTTTGTTTATTTATTAAACATGTACAAGATAACAAGTTATAGGTATGAACTTAATAAACATGAATAAAGGAAGTAAATACAGATAAATGGGGATAGTAAGACAGGGACAGCAGGCACACTTGTGCACTTATACACACTCCCTTTAAGGACTCAAGAATGTGGTGAGGTCCACGGTAGACAGTTTGAGGTTGAAGCTGTGAGGGGTTGAGGATATAACCACAGAGTCAGGTAGAGCTTTCCATGGGTTGACCAATCTGTTGCTGAAGTCACATTTTCTGCAATCAAGTTTGGAGCGGTTTACCTTGAGTATGAATCGATCGTTTGCCAGTGTATTATTGTGGTTGAAGCTGAAGAAGTTGTTGACAGGCAAGATGTTATAGCAGACAATTCTGTGTACTTTGCTTAGGTCGGACTGCAGGTGATGCAGTTCCAGATTGTCTAAGCCCAAAATTTCAAGCCGGGAGCCACAGGGAATTCTATTGTGAGTAGAGGAGTACTCTTCTCAAGAAATACCTCTGAACCCACTCAATCGTGTTAATGTTCGATACACAGTGCAGGTTCCAGGTGGACGAGCTGTATTCGAGCATTGGTCTGGCAAAGGTTTTGTATGCCCTAATCAGCAATTCAATGTTACTGGAGAAGAAGCTTCGCAAAATAAGGTTAACAACTCTTAATGCCTTTTTGGCAATGCTGTTACAGTGAGCCCTTTTTCCCCATTAAGAAAAAGTAGGAGAGTTGGCGATCCATTTTAGGACACTGTATTCAGGGCCTTGCCCTAATTGATCAGACTGTAAAAAGAGACAGGGGAGATTTGTTGCTTTCAGACTTGCAAGATAGACGTCGGCCCTCAGCAAATACAACCAGGTGAACCAATTCTACTTCATTGTAAAGCCACATCAACAGAATCTTGTAAATCTGAAAGTACAAATTCCCCGCTGTCTCCTTTGACAGCCTGATCAATTAGGGCGGATATTCTTGCTAAGTTTCTTTCTCTAACCATTAAGCAAATGTGGGGTCCTTCTCCTCTTGTCTGATCATTCCCTTGGCAGCATCTCTTCCCCTCATCCCTCAAGGTCATTCCCACATGCCGTTGCAAGAGTTCTAGAAAATGGTAATCTATTGAGTCCCTTGAAGTGCCAGGAGTGTAAAAACGAAGGGCAAATGTGGACTAAGGTTCAGAAATATTCGGTGGCAGTAAGTGTGTTGAAGCATAATTTGCTCTTATTGGATCTTAAAAGCATTTAAACCACTACCTTCTTTCAGGGTTACCTGCACCCTTTCAGGAAAAAAAAAGCAGAAGACATTATTACAGGGGATTGAGACGATGTGGGGATTTGTGACAATGTTTGCAGATAAAATCTTTCACATTTAAACTGAGTTGAATAGCATTTGGATAGGATCCTGGTATTCACTTGCATAAGTTCCTCGTGATTTGGCTCGTAGATTCCTTCAGGATCATCTCTCCTAGATCCTGCTTTCCATCAGGAGATGCCAAGGGTCCCAAATCCATGAGTTGGATGGGAAGACGAACCCAGCCATTCTCATTGGTAGACCATCCATTACACTCCATCATGCATTTGAAAGCCATTGACTGTTACAGAGCTGCATTTTAGATACAGATTTCGTTTTGGGTTTATTTGAATTGCGAATTGTATTTTTTTCAAACTCTGTAGTGCTTGGATAGGTGTATGAGAGCAATAACAATAGACTTATACAGTCATAGCGCTTAGCCTTGTATTCCACTTCACAGTGCTTTACAGCCCTCTCTAAGCAGTTTACAGAGTTGGCCTATTGCCCCCAACAATCTGGGTCCCCATTTTACATACCACTGTAACAGAAAGATGGAAGGCTGAGTCAAATTTGGCCCTGGTGAGATTCGAACTGCCAAATTGCAGGCAGCCGGCAGTCAGCAGAAGTAGCCTGCAATACTGCACTCTAACCACTGTGCCGCCACCATACCATAGTACTTTTACAGTCCTCTCTAAGATATTTACTCAGCATATTGCCCACATTGATCTGGATCCTCATTTTACCAACCTTGGAAGGCTGGAAGGCTGGACAGAATCGAACTGCTGGTAGTGGGCAGAGTTAGCCTGCAATACTGCATTCTAACCACTGCACCACCACAGCTCATTGCTACAGCCACCATGGTAGCTGTGTTACTGTAAACCTAGAATTTCTCGAGTAGGCTACATACAAATGTTGGTGTAAATAATTTTTTAAAAATAGAAGCATGAACTATCTTGGCTACATTCTTACATTAACAGATTTATAATACAAATGCTATCAGTTAGAAAGCAGTTGTGTTTCAAAAGACTTAAAGCATTTTCTTGGCAATATTGACCCACGGCTACTTATATTTTATTTTATTTCATTTATGATCTTAATGTAATTTAAGATTTGTGTAAATATGGCTGTTTTTAAACCAAATTCTTTCTCCCAGATTAAGTAAGATTATACTGTAGATATAAATTTTAACTCTCTTTCACTTATGCTTGTTGAAATTCATACTAAACTTTTTTTTTCAGGTTTTTTTTTTTCAGATTTGGAAGACAATTGAAGTAACTCCCTGAGCTTTCACAGTTTTTTTTTGTTTAGTGCTGATTGGCAAGGCATATTAGAAAAACAGAGGGTAGGTTTGTTTAAATGTTAAAAGTATTTTGTTTTAAATGGATTTTAAATAGGGCAACTGGATCTCATTTGCAAAAAAACTAAATGAGTAGCAGCAAAGTTCCCTATATCTTTATGCTGTCATTGAATGGTAAAAAGGATTTTGGTACCCCAAACTACTAATCTAAGAAGTTAATTTGAGAACACAATATACTCTAACTAAATAGAAAATAATTTAGTAGATGATCTGTCTACAACTTGGCAAATTTAAGACATGTGGACTGCAACTGAATTCCCCAGCCATTTAATTGTTGGCTGGGGAATTCTGGGAGTTGAAGTCCACCCATTTTAAAGTTGCCAAGGTCGTGAAACACTAATCTAGATTAAGAGGTCAAAAAGCAACCCAGAGAGATTTTCATTGTTACAGCCAAAAAAGGGGTTACCAGGACTTGAGTTAATCTGAGCCTTTGCTTTTGAAGGGATAATTATTCTAGTGGCCTAATGTCGATCCATATGCTATAAATAAATGGATTTGTCATTTTAGAGCACTGGTTTTTACTTGGTGATTCTATATAAAGGTATTTTTCACTACTGGTCTATACTGCCAGAGGGAGGCCTATGGAATTTTGTCAATTGCACTAGATATTTTCTAGGAAGGTGGTATTTTAAATTTAAAAAGATAGTAAATACATAGAACATTGATAAATGTCTATTTAACAGAATCCCGTTTCAAGTTTCAATAGCAGATTCTCCATTCTGTTTTGGGTTGTTGGGTTTGCAATTGTAGCTATGGGGTGCTCGCTGTGGCTGAAAACCAGAATAAGACCACGAATGAAGGCAGATATGCATGTCCCAGGATAATGTTGCAAGATCCAATCTGGGTTTGTCACCGGGATCAGAGGTTTTACTCTTCTGAGCTTTCAGACTTGTGCTGGAGCCTTCTCTCTACTGGAATATGTACTTTGGGCTATTCTAGGAGTTGTGCTTAGGTGGTGCCTTCCTACCGGTTGATTGGTGTGTCGATGGCCAGTGATGAGCTTGTTTCCTTGTGCTGCTGATCATAAGACCGGTCTTGCAGAGAAGCAATTCATCATTTAAATATTAAAATAGTATACACGTGATTCCACAGCACATGTTTCATGAAACAGCAAGAGGCATCTTAATTTAGTATCTTAAGACAAGCTGGCATGACCTGTATCAAATCTAATAAACTGTTATCCTGGGCAGATGGCTAAATCCAACGATATCGCAATTTCTACACTTCAAGTCCAAGTGGATGACGTGAAAACCGTTATGACTCAGAACATTGAAAAGGTCCTGGAAAGAGAAGAGCGGCTGAGTGAACTTGCTGACCGAAGTGATGATCTTGAAACAGCGGTAATTGTTTGCTCTAGATGCAGAATTTGGAAAAACCATGGCAAAAGAGGCGGAGAGAGGAGAGGGAGAGGAGAGGAGGGAGGGAGGGGGAGAGGAAGAGGGAGAGGGAGGGAGGGGGAGAGAGGAAGAGGGGGAGAGAGGGGGAGGAGGGAGAGAGGGAGGGAGGGAGAAATCATCCAAGAGGATGTAGCAGTCAAAACTTATTACAGGTAGTCCTCAACTGACCACTTGCTTAATGATCATTCCAACTTACGACAGGACTGAAAAAACGAACTTGTAACCAATCCTTACATTTAAGACCGTTGCAGCACCCCCAGTTATGGGATCAAAATTTGGGTGCTTGGTAACCAGCATGTTTTTACAGCCTTACAGAGTCATGTGATCCCCATCTAATACCTTCTCAGGGGGATTCAAATAAAAAAAGTCAATGGGAGCAACCAGATTTGCGTAACAACCATGTGGGATACTTAACAAACACTGTGAATCACTTAATGTAATATACTTAACCGCTGTGAATAACCACCATAGCAAAAAATAAATAAATCAGACACTGACTCACTTTATGACCTCATCGCTTAGGAATGGAAGTTCTGATCCTATCTGTACTTGAGAAAACTGGGCCAATTCCTGAATGTGTGAATTGGTTAATTAACAGGAGTAAATTATTCATTGACTAAGATAACCACCGGTCAACCGGATTCTCCTTTCACCCATTGGGGTGAAATCAGATGCAGTCTTATACAATTTAATCTACATTATG